>NW_018165551.1:72567-85255 GCF_001263595.1 Phalaenopsis equestris
TATATATATATATATATATATATATATATATATATTTCCAATAATGGCTATTGGAATGAAATAGGGAGGATTCATTGTTAGGACTATTAACGATTCGATTTTAAGCTGAGTTGAGTTGCTCAAAAGCAGCTTATGGTACATTATATTTGATTCCGAGTTGAGCCGGCTCGAAATTGAACCAGCTCAACCCGACTAGAAATCGAAACCAACTAGCTCAAATTGAGCTATTTGGATTAGAAACTAACTGGCTCAAACTAACTTATTCCGATCCATTCCAACTCGAAAATTTGCTCGTAATTCAATATATTCAATTTTTCTCATCATTATTTATAATTTTCATAAATAAAAAATATTACGAGCCGATCCCGAGTCAGTTCAAATCAATCCATATACGACTCAAAATCAGCTCTGAAAAAAATTCAATCAAATAATTTCGCTCATAACTTAGCATATTTATTTCGATCCGCTCTCAATCCAAACCAAAATTCAAATCAAGTTTAAAGCGAATAACTAACAATCTTCGAGCTAAATCCACAACCCTACTTATAGCTACAAATCAAAACAAACCTATTCATCTAATGAACCTAGCCCACCTACTCCGGCGCCCTATCTTCAAGAAGAGGAGAACTGATATATTGTTATGGACTTATTCTATTTACATCATCCAGTCATTCTTGAAGAAGAGGAGCACTGATATCATGTAAGTGGATTGTTTGGTGCGAGGGGACAACAAATGAATCAGGAAATAAATAAGGTGTGCTGCTTGCACGAAATGAAAAATCTGAATCCTCAAGAAGTAGAATTGTCTCTTCAATCCTTCTTTCTCTAAATGAATCAAAAACCTTAAAAAAATTAATTAAGAAGGTTAATGTTGATACAATTGCCTGATTGATCGAGTTGAGAATTGATTAAATTGAAGGTACATACTTAATGATGCTACAAATCTGATAAAATGAAGTTGCAACCTCTTTTCCCACCTGCATTTGACTTAGACCACCGCATGATGCGAGGTCACATATGTGGCATCATGACCTCGCATCATGGGGTAGACAACATCTGAATGTTCAAAACACCAAATTTGCAAAATCAAGGAAAATAAATATGTCAGTCAAAGGTCAAATCTAATTAAATAATTGAAGTAAATTATCTTACCATAAGAAGGGGGCAAATACACTCATGTGCCCAAAAGAGCCCCGCAATCTTGACTTCTGAACTACCGTGTCAAGCTGGTTTATTAAAACCAAATTTGCAAAATCAAGGAAAATAAATATGTCTAGTCAAAGGTCAAATCTAATTAAACAATTGAAATAAATTATCTTACCATAAGAAGGGGGCAAATACACTCATGTGCCCAAAAGAGCCCCGCAATCTTGACTTCTGAACTACCGTGTCAAGCTGGTTTATTAAAAAACTCCATATTGTCGAAGCCCAATTATATGCACTAAACTCATTTACATCCTTAGAAAAAAGAAAGAAGATCTCCAAGACTTCAGGATGTTCTAAATATATTTTATTTTTTTCTGTGTTTTTAAAAGTCGAATATATCTTTTTATGCATAAATTTATAATACCAAAATGTCGTAAATATAAATTTTAAACCTTTGATGTTAGACATGTAAAATCATAGAAAATGTAGGGTACATATGTAAATTTACCTAAAATATTTGAACACACAACCAAAAGTAAGCAGCCTAAACTCATTAGAGCCGAATGTTACATGTTAGTTCTTATTCATTTTCCTCAATATTTTTTGTGACCTCAAAATATAAATTTAAACTAACAAGTATATATATATATATATATATATAGCCAAATGATTCATAAATCTTCTTAAATTTATTTGAGGATTACAGCGATTTCAACAAATAGCAAAATAATTCATTTTATTATGAATCTAATTTTATCTTAAAAGACATTAAAATTTTAGTTTCAAAATATGAAATGGAACAAAACAGACCTGAGAAAACAGAGAACGTCTTCACAAGAATGCCATAAATAAACCTACATAAGGTTTATCCCGAGTATATAGCAACCTTCACTAACTCTAATCACAGTAAAAAAGTCACTACAAAATCTCCATATTTAAAAAAATAAAAGCTTTTAACAAATATACAAAGCAATATTCCCTCAGAATCCATCCAGATGGTTGTGGCCTCATGATCTCATGACATTGAAGGCTTTGACTTATCATTAGCAACCTTTGCTTTCAAATATGTTTCTCATAAGCATCATCCTAAGTTCTTCAAATTACTCATTCCATGATGAAACCATCACAAGGATAAATATTAGTTTTTCAAGTCATTGAAGCAACTTTCTTTTCGAGTTTTTTGGCGTAACGGAGAGCTTCAAGAGCCTCATCTTGTTTTCCAGCTCTCTTAAGATTAAAAGCACGGAGCTTAGTAGCCTTTATCTGCTCTTCAAGATGAGATTGATCAGAAACCTTTTCCTTGATTAACAGGGATTGTGGTTTCTCAGAAGTTTTAGAGGCCAGATCCTTATCATCCCATCCAATGGATTTAAGGGCAGCCATGAGCTGAGGATCAAGAAGATCCTCCACTGCATCGGTGCCTGCAACACTACTGCTAGAAGCATGAGCCATCCCTCTCTTCTCCCGCTTCCGCCGCTTCTCCCTCCCCCCCGACCTCCATTCCTTCCCTCTCGCCCTCTCAGCCTCCTCCCGTCTCCACCTCCTCCCCATCGGCCGTGCTCTCCACGCTCAATCCCTCCTCTTCGGCTTCTCCTCCAATCTCTTCGTCCGAAACTCCCTCATCTTCCTCTACTCCTCCTGCTCCTCTCTCCCCGACGCCGAAGCCATTTTCCTGCACAACCGCCTCGCCGTCGACACTGTTTCCTACAATGCTCTCATCGTTGGTCACGTGAAGGCCGGAAATCTGAACAACGCCCACAAGCTGTTCGACGAAATGCCTCAACGGGACTCCGTCTCCTACGGCACCATGATCACCGCTTATTCCCACTCCGGCCACCACGACGACGCCCTGCACCTCTTCGATCAAATGCAGGCAGATGGATTCATGCCGGATAATGCCTCCCTGGTTTCATATCTCTCCTCCTGCGCACATGCTGGAGAATTAAATCGCGGCAAAGTTATCCATGATCACATTACCAGGAACAGAATTGAGCTCACCGTCTCCCTGTTAACAGCCCTGGTTGACATGTATGCCAAATGCGGCGCCATCGAGGCTGCACTCGAGCTGTTTGACGGAAGTCCCATTCGAAATCTCTTCACCTGGAACTCCATCATAGTTGGTCTGGCAATGCATGGCTATGGAGACCTTTCGTTAGCATACTTCGATAAGATGGGAGCTGCTGGAGTTAAGCCGGACGGCATCACTTTCGTGGGGGTTCTGGTGGCGTGCAGCCATTCCGGGCTCGTGGAGACGGCAAAAAAGCTTTTTGGGGAGATGGAGAGGGTGCATGGAGTGAGGATTGAGCTAAAGCATTATGGATGCATGGCAGATTTGCTCGGCAGGGCCGGGATGATCGAGGAGGCGGTGGAGATGATCGAGGCGATGCCGGAGAAAGGAGATGGATATGTGTGGGGTGGTTTGCTCGCCGGCTGTCGAATTCATCGAGGGAATGTCGATGTTGCTGAGGTTGCGGCGAGGAAACTTCTGGAGATCCGTCCGGGGGATACCGGAGTTTATTCGGCCATGGCGAGGATTTACGCCGACGAGAGGAGATGGGACGATGTGGAGCGGATTGGAAGAATCATGGATGCTGTGAAGGTGAAGAAGAATGTTGGATCCAGTTTGGTTCAGTTGTCTCCCACAGTTTAATTCTATAATGGTGATGGAAAACATGGGGCAATTGATCTATTTTTGTTATATAAATACATTACTTAATTCAAAAATCAGTAATTTAGATGAATAACATTGCAAAATTCTCCTACAAACAATTAACATTTTCTTACATTCTGACACCACCACCACATTTTTACAGATTAATGCCTTGTCTTTTTAACAGACCAACAAATCCTTCAGCAAATTTTCTGCCTGAACCTTCAGACCAGTATCGTCCCTTCTGACCATGTTGAGAACTAATCCTCTAAACCTCTCCAACTCCTCACTGATATCTGGATGCCTATAAATCTTACAGAAAAGCCCAAAAGCCTTCTCCTTCGCACACAGCTCTCCCCTTTCCAACACCTCAAGTATCGCCACCGCTCCGCCGCACTCCACAATGGCCGTCGCCGCTCCGTTCAAGTCACAACCAACATCAAACAATGTGTCGAGCGTCGTTAACGCCGCTTCGGCCAAACCAAACTCCATGGTTTTCACCATCTCGATCAATGGCTTCACCGCCTTGTCCATCACAAGGCAGATGAGTCCCTGCGGAGAGCATCTGGATCTATGCACGGGACAACCATCTCCTTCCCTTACCGACCTTCTGACGTAAACAAGACGACGGATGAACGGCGAAGATGGAGATGATCGGCTTGCCAATGATGAACGCGCGATGGTTCGAGATAGATGGGATAGAATTATGGCGGCTCGCTGCTTTGCGAGAGAGCTGCCGGTTGAGAGAATTTGTATCAGATCAGTTCGGAACAGCTTGCAGACTTCTTTGTGAAACTCTGAGCTGGGTCGGGATCGGTTTACGCAGCGTAGCAGTGCTCCAAGAGCTTCCTCCAAATACAAATTGGGGTTGCTTGAATGAACGATTAAGGAACGGATGGATTTCAGTAAGGCAGAGCTCTGGAGCATGTCATTCATGCTTCTATCATCAGGCGAAAGATGGGCGAGGACGCCGGCCGCAGCGGCTGCCACGGCGGGCGCGGGGCGACCCGTCTATCAGAGAGTATTGTTATGAGGGAATGAATGATTGATTCTTTAGAAGGGGAGGAGGGGAGAGGGATAACAATATGATGTTTTCCAGCAATGTAGTATATTAGCTTCAGAGCTATCATTTTCAGATCTCTGTTCTGCTCCAAACCGATCGCAGAGAAGAGAAAGCTCAATGCGCCATGATCGGAAACTATGAACTCTCCCACTGCAGCTGAGTTCTGTGCCATAGCGGCGAGGAGGCGAAGCAGCCAGATTTGGTCCTCAGGAGCGGAGGTTCTGATCTGGTGAAGCAATTCTCGTATGCCGTCGGACGAGAAGAGAGGCCGGAAGCTGGGATGGCTAGGTTGAGTTGTTTGAATGAGTGAGATCAGAATCTCTACTGCTTTCTGCTTCGTTTCATCATCTGTAGATTTGGTCGTTATCAGGGATAGGAGAGCAGTAATGGCGGATTCGTTCTGGAGGAAGGAGGTCTTCAGTTCATGGAAGGCTATGAGGTGTTTGATGCAGTTGAGGGAGGCGATTTTGGTGGGTGGAAAGTTGCAACTGAGTGACTCAGTTAAGTGAGTCATGAATCGTTCATTCTGTAAGTTTTTTGCAGAAGTTTCTGTTAGCTGAATCTGAGATAGTCTTTCTGCCATTTGAGCTCTGATCTCGTCAGAAATCTCTGCTTGAATGAGATCAGACAATGTGGAATAGTAAGAATAGAGACTATGTAGGTTTGTAGAATATAAGCATTATATAGGGGCATTTACATACATACTACTAAGTATTTACATATCTAATACCTAGACTTTAGTTATACCACCAAAATCTTCATATCACATAAAAAATTTCGCTAGTTTCACATTTAAAAGGTTAAATACATCTTTTCATCTATAGGCAGGTGACAATAACAACAAGCCTTTATCCCACTAAGTGGAGTCGGCTACATGAATCTTTTTCCTCCATTGTGTCATATTTTCATTTAATTCTAATAAATTAAGATCATTTTTTATATAACAGGTCCAAATTTTTATAGGTTTACCTTTGCCTTTCTTAATATAAGTCGAATCTAAAAGATCTACGCTCTTAACCGGATCATCAGATGGTTGTCATTTAATGTGATCAAACCATTTAAGATAACTCTCTTTAATCTTGTGTGCCACTGGAGATACACCAACCTTTCAATGAATACATTTGTTTTGCATTTTATCTTGAAGTGTCAAGCCACTCATCCAGATAAACATTCTCATCTCAATAACACCTAATTCAGTTTTATGCTTCTCTTTTAAAGGCCAACATTTTGTGCCATCAAACAATGCAAGCCTCAGCATAATCTTATAAAATTTTCCTTTCAAGTCTAAGCGGTATTGTTCTATCACACAATAGGCCAGATGCATTCCTCCACTTAAACCATCCAACTTAGTTCAACTAATAACATCTC
This sequence comes from Phalaenopsis equestris, assembly GCF_001263595.1. Taxonomy (NCBI): domain Eukaryota; kingdom Viridiplantae; phylum Streptophyta; class Magnoliopsida; order Asparagales; family Orchidaceae; genus Phalaenopsis; species Phalaenopsis equestris. The sequence goes on from NW_018165551.1 coordinate 78,795, forward strand.
CATCTAAATGACCATCACTTTGAACAATAGATCCAAGATATCTATGATGTTCACACCTTTTAATGATTTGATCACCTATAGGTACAACTTTGCCACTAGATATACTACTACTAAAATTACATTCCATGTATTGAGTTTTAAATCTACTCAAACTAATGCCTTTAGACTCCATTGTAGACCTCCATAATTCAAGATGACACATGCAAAATTTAAATTTTAGGCATTAGATATGTAAATACACAAGAATTAAGTGGTATGCATGTATATCTTCCATATGAATAATATATAGGGGAATTTACTTACATATCACTAATTTCTTATGTATTCACATATCTAAAATGTAAGCTTTACTGTTAACATTTATACCACCCAAATATTTCTTATCACATCAAAAATATTTTACTTTTTAAAAGTAAAATACACCTTTTCATAAATAGATAAGGTGGCATATTGGTAAAAATTAAAGTTTAGTTGTTAGTATGTAAATACACAAGAATTGAGTGGTATGCATGTAGGACTATGTAGGTTTGAAGAATATGAGCATTATATAGGGGCATTTAAATACATACTACTAAATATTTACATATCTAATACCTAGACTTTAGTTAAACCACCAAAATCTTCATATCACATAAAAAATTTCGCTATTTTCACATTTAAAATGTTAAATACATCTTTTCATCTATAGGCAGGTGACAATAAAAACAAACCTTTATCCCACTAAGTGGAGTCGGCTACATGAATCTTTTTCCTCCATTGTGTCATATTTTCATTTAATTCTAATAAATTAAGATTATTTTTTACACAATATGCCTAAGTTTTTTAGGTTTACCTCTGTCTTTCTAAAACATCTACGCTCTTAACTGGATCATCAGATGGTTGTCATTTAATGTGGTCAAACCATTTAAGACGATTCTCTTTAATCTTGTGTGTCACTAGAGATACACCAACCCTTCAACGAATACATTTGTTTTGCATTTTATCTTAAGTGTCAAGCCACTCATCCGCATAAAAATTATCATCTCAATAACACCTAATTCAGTTTTATGCTTCTCTTTTAAAGGCCAAATTTTGTGCCATAAAACAACGCAAGCCTCGCCATAATCTTATAAAATTTTCCTTTCAAGTCTAAGTGGTATTGTTCCATCACACAATAAGCCAGAAGCATTCCTCCACTTAAACCATCCAACTTAGTTCTACCATCACTTTGAACAATAGATCCAAGATATCTATGATGTTCACACCTTTTAATGATTTGATCATCTATAGGTACAACTGTGCCACTAGATATACAACTACTAAAATTACATTCCATGTATTGAGTTTTAAATCTACTCAAACGAATGCCTGTAGACTCCATTGTAGACCTCCAAAATTCAAGATGACATATGTAAAAATTAAATTTTAGGCATTAGATATGTAAATACACAAGAATTAAGTGGTATGCATGTATATCTTCCATATGAATAATATATAGGGGAATTTACTTACATATCACTAATTTCTTATGTATTCACATATCTAAAATGTAAGCTTTACTGTTAACATTTATACCACCCAAATATTTCTTATCACATCAAAAATATTTTACTTTTTAAAAGTAAAATACACCTTTTCATACATAGATAAGGTTGCATATTGGTAAAAATTAAAGTTTAGTTGTTAATATGTAAATACACAAGAATTGAATGGTATGCATGTAAATCTTTCATGTGAATAATATATAGCGACATTTACATACTTACCGTTAATTTCTTATGGATTTACATATCTAACATGTAAACTTCACTCTTAATATTTAAGCCACCTAAATCTTTCATTTCACATCTAAAATATCACTACTTTTAACTTAAAAAATATGTGTAAAATGCACCTTTTCATGCATAGGTAAGGCAACATATATATAAAAATTGAAATATAGGTGTTAGAAATGTAAATACATAAGAATTGAATGACATGAATGTAAATCTTCCTAATATAGATAGAATAAACAAAAATGCCATGGATATTTACATAAAATGTCTTGTTGAGTTTGAATAATTGACCTGCACTCATGATTCATTTTTATATCAATAACATCTGATTTCTTTTTTCTTAACAACGCTCCCAATCACATTAGATTTTTTCTCTATCTTGGATAGTCACTAGCTCTCAATTAGAGATCACGCTATGACATTTTTGTATTTTTTTTCATAATAAAAGGATTCATATAGCCAACCCCACATAGTGGGATTAAGGCTTTGTTGTTGTTGTTGTTGAATAAACTTCCTTTACAAATTTCACGACTTCCTCCATAATATCAAAAATATACAGGAACTCTCCTACAAATTTGTAAAAGATGTTAGAATTTGACTCAAAAGTGGAAACGTGAACCAATCAACCAAATGATAACAACAACAATATGACTTGCTAGTAAATAAAAAATTTATAGGGAGCCGTTAGAATTTGACCAAACATAACGGGGAGCATCCTAATAATTAATTAACTAGATTTCGTTGTAAGTTCAACTTTTTTTTCTTTTTTAAAGTGCCAAAACTAAATAATTAATTAACTAAATTTCGTTGTAAGTTCAACTTTTTTTTCTTTTTTAAATATATGTTATGAGCGTAAATTCATATGAATAATTAGGAAATTTTATATGTATACCACTCAATTCCTATGTATTTGCATATCTAACATCTAAAGCTTCAATTTTTACATGCATACCATCTTACCTATGCATGAAAAGGTGTATTTCACTTCTTAGAAGTTCAAATAGTGATATTTTTTTTTTATGTGGTATGAACCATTTGGGCGTTATTAATGTAAAAAGCAACGTTCAGGTGTCAGATATGTAAATATATAAGAATTGGGTGGTATGTATATGTACATGCCCATAGGGAAGATTTACATGCTCGCCGTTCAATTCTTATGTATTTACATATCTAACAACTAAACTTCAATTTTTACAAACATACCACCTTATCTATGCATCAAAAGGTGCATTTCACGTTTTAAATGTAAAAATAGAAGTATTTTTTAAGTGATATGAAAGATTTAGGTGGTATAAATATAAGAACTGAGTTTAGGTGATAGATAGATACGTAAATACAAAGGAATTGAGTGGTCTGTATATAAATGGTCCTATAGGAAGATTTACATGCTTACCACCCAATTCTTATGTATTTACATATCTAACAATTAAACTTAAATTTTTTCATATATATGCCATGCCACCTTAATCATGCATGCGAAGGTGTATTTCACTTTCCAATTGTTCAAATGGTGGTTTTGAGGTGGTATAAATGTAAATGCCCCTAATTAGGGTTTCTAGTAAACCATATCGACATATATGACTTAATGGATCTTCAGATATATTCTATGATGTTCATCTCGGCCATGCTTGAGAGTAAGTAATCAGGGATAAACAATACAAAAAAATTGCTGAACTCACCTTGCGAATTGAAGTGCTCCAGGAATGGAGTGAAATACCCAGACTTGGCCATCGTGACAGTGGAGTTGATATCAATAGAGAGGTTCTGCAGCACCGTGCGCGCCATTTCTGCTACAGTTGAGCTCGGGTGGTCTAAAAAGGAGATGAAGATGGAAATAGAGATTGGAATTCCTACAATCTTCCCTGCAGCAGACTTGTTTCTGGAGAGATCCAGCAACAGAGCAAGGGCAGTTGGATCTGTTGCTGGATCCATCATGCTCTGTTTTAGAAGGCATTTGATTACTCCACTTCTTCCTATTATCTCCTGCAACAGATTACTGCACATTTCATTATTCGTGTAAATGTAGAATCAAATATGGTGAAAACAAAATCAGTTCTGTTTTCTCGGAGAGTTAATTACTCACCTTGTTCTCGTCGGAAAAGCAAGAAATCAGAAGCAAGCATTTCAGCACCGTGGAAATATTTTCTACGCTGTTATTCTTCAAAAGCTCTGCGAGCTTTGAAATAAGTTTACAGGAGCTCTCCGTGGCTGCACTGACGCAGCTTGGTATCTCTATCATCAGAGCGTGCAGGTCACCGAGCGCTTGATTTGTGTTCTCCATGTCATCTAAGCTTATTTTTGTAGCCGCCTCTATAAGCTTCTTCTTCGCATTCCTCTCCGCATTGATCTGCTCTTCCCGTTTCTTCCACTCCAATATGGAGTTGCGAAGCGTAGAGTTCGAAGTGATCTCTAATTTCCCAGTTGAGGAAAGTTCCTTGTTACAAAGAGGGCATAAGTTCTGCCCCGCGTCGAAATACTCTTCTATCGCCTTCCTCTCAAAGCTGTGGTTGCAGAACACAGATACAGGATCCACCAGAATCTCCCCAGTCAAGGGGCATAAGAAGAAGGAGCTTGGCGGTAATTGTAGGTATGAATCTACATCCGACCTCTCACCTTCTGGTTCCCGAGCTTCGATCTGAATCGGCAAAGGGCAGACGCTACTGCTCGCGGTCCCTTTTGACCTGCTAATCATGAATAAACCATGCGAAGTTTGTTGTTGATTCCCACTGTTCTCAGAGATGTGCGAATCAAGACTGGATAGAACTGCGTTGTAATTAGTCGAAAGCTTAAGCTGTAAGGATTCAACACCTTGAATAATCGCGTCGGCCGTTTCTTTGATGTTAAGAGCAGTGTTGATCTGGGCGAATGGGAGGAGCTGCAGAACGGCGTAGATCTCCTTGGAAGATTGATTCAACTTCCAAACAACCGATCGACAGATGAAAGAACGGAATAGACGGGGTTTGGATTTGTAACCATCGATGATTTCTCGAGCCAAGTAGACCTCGGTTTCGATTCTCCGTAGCAAGCGAGCAAGCTCGATCGTCGCCTGCTGCGATTGAAGTTTGACAAGAAGTTCTTGTACGTGGATCATGTAGTCGGCATATCGACGGAAGTTGTCATCCTCCTGCTTGATTGAATCGGCTGCAGCGATTAGGGTTGATAGGTGGTCCAGCACTCCCTTGAGGGCCTCATCCCTTCCGTTCGTGAGAATTTCCATGCCGGCTTTGAACTCTCAGTTCGGCGAAGGAGGGAGATGGCGGTAGAAAACTAGGAAGAGAGAGAGAGAGAGACGCACAGAAGTTGGAAGCTCGGTGGAAGGGATGAGCCAGTGGCGCAGAAAAGCTGAAGAGAATATTACACCATCATGTGAGTGAGTCTGTACATTACGTATAATATCAAGTCTTTATACATATCAATATACTTCTCAAACCCTCCTATCTATACATGTAAAATTTTCACATATTTTATTTACGCACGGAGGTCTCTGTTGCTCAGAGCATTCCTTTCATCGCGCCCGTTCTCACACTTATTTACGCACGGAGGTCTCTGTTGCTCAGAGCATTCCTTTCATCGCGCCCGTTCTCACACCAATGAGCGTTATTTACGTACGTCATACGCATGCAGTTCTGCGTGGGTATGATCTCAAATAATCTTCCAATAACTCAGTTATTGGGGGTATTAACCCCAATAACATCTAAATAACCTCTCAATAACCTATCAATACATTTCGCGGTTCGACGCTCGTATTTTTCCCTGTCATTCGAGGGTTTCGTGAGGTTATTGAGAGTATTAACCTCAATAACAAGGATGTAACCATTCAATACCCTTCAAATAACCTTCATACACACACAATTCTACGTGCGTATGACGTATGTAAATATTTTTCCACACCCATTTTCTTCTCTAAGATGCACGACAACTTACCCATTCATCTTTCTGGTTTTATCACGCACATTGGCTGCTTCTCTTCTCTCTCAAATCTGAAGCTCGTCCTCTCTCGCTCTCTCGCTCTCTCGCAGATCCTGGGGTCAAGCCCTCCTCCCTCTCCACTCCCATCTGCTCGCCTTAGCCGCAAACCCAACCCCTCTCTATTGCCGTCGGAATCCCCTCACCGACAACCTTCTCCCTCGCGAATCAAACATGTTCTTCCTCCATCTCTCTGCTCCTCTCTATCCGACAACAAACTCTCCTGGCTTTTCCCCTCACCTAACCTCATCTACTCTCATTCACGCCACCTCCAAACATTTTATTTACGCACTGAGGTCACAATCACGCCTCCATGCGTTCTTTTCGTCTCGCCCGCGCCGACACCCTAGTTCTTGTCAATGTTTGGAGGTGGCGTGAAAGAGAGTAGAATGAGGGTAGGTGAGGGGGAAAGCTGTGAGAGTTTGTTGACAGTAAGATCTATCTCGGAAATGCTTTGCTCACGGCTTATGGAAGTCGGTTGGTTAGACATGGGATATCAGATTGTCCCTGTCAGATCCTCACGATGACACGTCATCTTCTTCCGCCACCACTGGGGTATCCTCAAGATTCATGCTAACACGAATTTGATATACATATATATTAGTTATGTAACAAAATTGATACACATATTTACACAACATTATTACTTGTGTTATTCATTTTTAAGTGAGGAGGGAGTGTACTAACATTTCCATATACCTTCATTTGCTGCATTTGAATCTAATATTTTTTCTTTTAACA
>NW_018165551.1:85295-91820 GCF_001263595.1 Phalaenopsis equestris
TTTTTTTTGTTATTATTTTATTTATTGGGCATTTACATGGCCACCCAATTCACATGTATTTACATTTACACATCTAACCTCTAACCTCTAGATGTTGTTTTCTTACATTTATAAACCTCAATTCTTTTATATGAAAGAAAAAAGAAAATACAATCATTTTAACTTCTAAAAATTAAAATACACTTGTTTAATGCATTGGCAGGTAGGGCTGTCAAAACTGCTCGTTGTTCGCGAACATCTCGTGTTCGGCTCGGGCGCTAAGTTAACCGAACACGAATAACACGAACAGATATTTGTTCGTTCGTGTTCGGCTCGTTCGAAATACTACTAATCAGTTATATATGTATATCTCTGACGAGTAGTCTTTTTTTAAAACTTTAATTGACTCAATACTACAAAGATTTATAATCAATTAAAAGTATTAATGAAGAAAATATAATAAAAATTATTAATTTAGATTCAAATGATCTTTTAAATCTTGCCCCATTTCTTAACATTTTATGGCTATGTGATTAATAACTACGTGATTAGGATTGTCAAAATGACTCGTTGTTCGTGAACGGCTTCTGTTCGGCTCACTAAGCAAACGAGCTGAACACGAACGTACTCTCTGAACTCGAAATATAAACGAGCCGAACACGAGCGAGCTTGAATAGTAAGTATGTAAGTTTATGCATTGGAAATATAAATATATAGGATTTGAATAGTGCGCATGTAAATCTCCCATTTTTAATTCATATTCAAATCTTTTAATATGATATATTTGTGAGTTATTGTTAGTTAAGAATATGTATTTAGAATATCACAACCACATAAATCTTAGATATATTTACATGTCTACCCCCATAAGCTTTTATACTTACATCCATATCACTCATATCTTATTAAAAGCACCACATGATTGATTTTCAATTGTTAGATATGTAAATACATAAAAAATTTGTGCCTTTTATGTAAATTTCAATACGGACTTTTGCTTGGAAGCTGCCCTCAATGTTCAAAGTCAATGTTTAGTCAGTTCAAACCAAAGCTATCATGCACTTTCATTAAGAGGCATGTATGTATATTTACATACATACCCCCCAATTCTTATGTATTATATTACATTAAATCCTTACTTTTGTTTTTTACATTTATGCCATCAATTCTTCCATATCACATGAAAGATACCATCATATTTAGGGGATAGAAATGTAAATACATGAGAATTGGGGGGCATGTATGTCACATGTAATATCTAGTTAGTCCCTGGCCTAAATATTTATACAAGTTAAGTACGCGCATGCAACCAGTCTATACAATTTATATCATTCATATGTTTATTTCATTCAATCAATATCTAGTTAGTCCCTGGCCTTTGAAAATTTATGAATACGAACAATCACGATATTTCATATATTCAATGTGTTTTATTAAACCAATAACATGTCTATATCACTTTATATCTGTACAACTGTCACAGGAGAACCATCTAAATTATCTCATTTAAGACACTTCAATATCAATATCATTTATTTCATTTACGTGCACAAGTACCTTATTGTCTCTCAACTATACTATAAAGAGGTGATATCCACCATAGTTAAGCACGCACATGCAACCAGTCTAAACAATTTATATCATTCATATGTTTATTTCATTCAATTCAATATATTATGCATGCATTTACATTATCATAATAGCATCATTTTTAAAATATATATTCATCACAATGATATGACTTGGGTTGTAATTGAGCCGAGTCAGGCAGAGTATATCATAGTTTGGATTTGTCTTGGTTTAATTATAAGTTGTTCATGCTCGACTTGAGCTTATGTCGAGCTTTTATACATTGTTCAAGCTTGGCTTATTTAAATTTTTTAATGTTTAAACATCATTTCTACTTGATTTGCTCTTTACTTGGGAACAAGTATTTAAACGAGCTAATTAATAAGAAAGAAATTTCAACCAGTAGCAAGATTTTTACCTTAAAAAATGTAATGAATAATTTTACAAATCTGATCGTAACTACTAATTTATCCATTATAAACTCTAAAATCTTTGAACTTTACTAATTATTTATATCATTCTTAATGATATGACCGTACCAGTCCAAATTTTGTAATGGAAAGAATTAGATTAAGCCTAATACGTATAAGGATGATAGTTCACTTAATCATATTATCAATAAAAAAAATAATAATAAAACAATCAATATTAATGTTGTTGGTAATTGCAGTGTGATGATCATATAAAATGAACTTTTTTACAGTCTACCAACAACCAAAGATGACCACTTTAAACCCTGCATTATCTTAAATCCGAGTTCCTCTCCATTTTGCCGTAAACTCCTCACTTAGGGGTTGTTTAATGGAAGGATTTGTGTAGCATTTAAGAATGGTTTAACCTAAATCCTATTAAATTTCTCATTTAGGGTTGTTTGGTGGCAGGAATTGAACAACATTAATCATGATTTAACCTAAATCCTACCGATTAACAAAAATGATAGAATCAATCCCTAAAGGATCATAAATTCTTTTTTTCCTCTATTAACAAAAATGATTTAAATAAGGTGAAGCGCGGAAGTGTGGTGCGAGGAAGGATGAGAAATATGAGAGTTAATCGAGCGGGACTTAGAAGAAGAGTGGATAGGGAAGATATATCAGATCCTAGAGTTTCAGAGATTCTTGCAAGTCATGATATCAATGTTATGTTCACTGCTTGCACGCTGTAGATACTCAAGGTTCAGGTCTGAGAGTGGCAAAATCAATAGATGCCAGAGTAAAAGTAAGGTTTCCGAATTTGCAATGGTTTAAAAGTTAACTTCAAGGGGTCGCATTTCATACATACCACATTAAGTCTTGTATTTTTACATATAACGATATAACTTGGGTTGTAATTAAGCCGAGTCAAGCAGAGTATATCATAGTTTGGATCTGTCTTGGTTTAATTATAAGTTGTTCATGTTCGACTTGAGCTTATGTCGAGCTTTTATACATTGTTCAAGCTTGGCTTATTTAAATTTTTTAATGTTTAAACATCATTTCTACTTGATTTGCTCTTTACTTGGGAACAAGTATTTAAACGAGCTAATTAATAAGAAAGAAATTTCAACCAGTAGCAAGATTTTTACCTAAACCAATAGCAAGATTTTTACTAAAAAAATTTAATAAATAATTTTATAATTCTGATCACAACTACTAATTTATCCATTATAAACTCTAAAATCTTTGAACTTTACTAATTATTTATATCATTCTTAATGATATGACCGTACAAGTATTATATAACTGTACCAGTTCAAAGTTTGTAATGGAAAGAATTAAATTGAGCCTAATACGTTCACTTAATCATATTATCAATAAAAATAATAATAATAAAACAATAAATATCAATGTTGTTGGTAATTGCAGTGTGATGGTCATATAAAATGAACTTTTTTACAGTCTACCAACAACCAAAGATGACCACTTTAAACCCTGCATTATCTTAAATCCGAGTTCCTCTCCATTTTGCCGTAAACTCCTCACTTAGGGGTTGTTTAATGGAAGGATTTGTGTAGCATTTAAGAATGGTTTAACCTAAATCCTATTAAATTTCTCATTTAGGGTTGTTTGGTGGCAGGAATTGAACAACATTAATCATGATTTAACCTAAATCCTACCGATTAACAAAAATGATAGAATCAATCCCTAAAGGATCATAAATTCTTTTTTTCCTCTATTAACAAAAATGATTTAAATAAGGTGAAGCGCGGAAGTGTGGTGCGAGGAAGGATGAGAAATATGAGAGTTAATCGAGCGGGACTTAGAAGAAGAGTGGATAGGGAAGATATATCAGATCCTAGAGTTTCAGAGATTCTTGCAAGTCATGATATCAATGTTATGTTCACTGCTTGCACGCTGTAGATACTCAAGGTTCAGGTCTGAGAGTGGCAAAATCAATAGATGTCAGAGCAAAGGTAAGGTTTCCCAATTTACAATGGTTTAAAGGTTAACTTTAAGGGTTACATACCACATTAAGTCTTGTATTTTTACATATAACAGCTAAACTTTATAAAAATAAATTTATAATTAATAATTAATATAAAAATATTATTGATATAATAATATATTTCCATTAAATCTATAATTAAATAAATATTAGCTAATTATATTTTATTTAATTACAATATCATATACGATATGGTCATACGGGCTGTCTTCGAGCTTAATATCAAGTATTTAATAAGTTAATTGGCGAACAACAAATGGGTTCGTTCCTGAACATAATGAACAAGTTCGACTATATTCATCTTTAGTTGATTTAAGCTTCGAACTTTTAAAGCTTGTTTATTTATTAATTTGAACAAACATGATCGACTTAATCATATTATCAATAAAAATAATAATAATAAAACAATAAATATCAATGTTGTTGGTAATTGCAGTGTGATGGTCATATAAAATGAACTTTTTTACAGTCTACCAACAACCAAAGATGACCACTTTAAACCCTGCATTATCTTAAATCCGAGTTCCTCTCCATTTTGCCGTAAACTCCTCACTTAGGGGTTGTTTAATGGAAGGATTTGTGTAGCATTTAAGAATGGTTTAACCTAAATCCTATTAAATTTCTCATTTAGGGTTGTTTGGTGGCAGGAATTGAACAACATTAATCATGATTTAACCTAAATCCTACCGATTAACAAAAATGATAGAATCAATCCCTAAAGGATCATAAATTCTTTTTTTCCTCTATTAACAAAAATGATTTAAATAAGGTGAAGCGCGGAAGTGTGATGCGAGGAAGGATTAGAAATATGAGGGTTAATTGAGCGGGACTTAGAAGAAGAGTGGATATGGAAGATATATCAGATCCTAGAGTTTCAGAGATTCTTGCACGTCATGATATCAATGTTATGTTCACTGCTTGCACGCTGTAGATACTCAAGGTTCAGGTCTGAGAGTGGCAAAATCAATAGATGCCAGAGTAAAAGTAAGGTTTCCGAATTTGCAATGGTTTAAAAGTTAACTTCAAGGGGTCGCATTTCATACATACCACATTAAGTCTTGTATTTTTACATATAACAGCTAAACTTTATAAAAATAAATTTATAATTAATAATTAATATAAAAATATTATTGATATAATAATATATTTCCATTAAATCTATAATTAAATAAATATTAGCTAATTATATTTTATTTAATTACAATATCATATACGATATGGTCATACGGGCTGTCTTCGAGCTTAATATCAAGTATTTAATAAGTTAATTGGCGAACAACAAATGGGTTCGTTCCTGAACATAATGAACAAGTTCGACTATATTCATCTTTAGTTGATTTAAGCTTCGAACTTTTAAAGCTTGTTTATTTATTAATTTGAACAAACATGATCGAGCTATGATTTTACCACGATATGCTCCACAAATATCTCAAAGGATCATTTATCAAAGACAATGGTTTCAGATAGGAGCGGGACAAAATGAGGAGAAAAATATTAGTATTACTGGCCCTTGTACGTCGTGATCCAGTCGTTGCCTTCCCTTGAACTCTTGCGAATATAGTTTCCGGTGGGAGTGGGGCCGAAGGAAGAGAAAGATGAGAGTTTCAGAGTTCTTGTACGTCATGATCCCATCGCTGCCTTCCCTCTGAGGTCCACGAAAGAGGACGAGAGGATTCTGACATGGTTTCGGGTAGGAGCAGGGCAGAAAGAGGAGAAAGATGAGAGTTTTAGAAATCTTTGTACGCCGCAATCCCATCACTGCCATCCGGCCGGGAAGAAGAATTGGATGGAACACATCTAATACTAAAAATTGGGTGGTATGTTTTTGCTTATCGTCCGGTTCAGCCGATTCAACCGGGTTCATAACCGGTTCAGCTTTACGGCCACTTGGAGGTTTTATTTCAATCGACCAACTACGTGCTTCTTCCAGGGACTTCTGACTGGCTTACGGCCATCTACATCTCTGCCACGTGTCTTCTAGCTCATTCTATTCTGCCACGTCAATCATATTTTCTCACTCTAAAAACCTTATATAAATTCGCACAACTGGAGCTGATGGAAACAATTCACAGCAGATCCAAATAATGGCTTCAAGAATTCTCTCTCTCTCTCTCTCTCTCTCTCTCTATCTCTAGATTGCTTGAACATTTTTTTTTTACATTTTATTTTCATAATTAATTATTAGAAATTATTTATGATGAGAAGCTGCAATTTCTTTATGGTTAGATCTGCAATAAGATTTAAAATAATATATTTTTTTTAATTAGTGATAATTTTCTTATAATTATTAGATGTGGTTATAAAAAAAAATCATTTTTTATCAAAATAATTAAAAAATTAGGAATTATGATAGCTTTTTGAGAGCTCTAATCTTCTTAGCTTCTATATAATTAAATATTAATTATTTCTTCCTATGAATATTAGGGCTGTCAAATAGGCCCGTTGTTCGTGTTTGGCTCGTTAGCTAAGTTAACGATCCGAACACGAACGAATCCTGGCTCATGCGGTCAACTCGTGTTCAGCTCGTTTACACCCCTACTACAAACAGATAAA
>NW_018165551.1:91834-105172 GCF_001263595.1 Phalaenopsis equestris
TGATAAAAAAAAAGTTTTTGCTATGCCAATTATTAAAATTATGAAATTTAAAAAAAATATTCATCTTTTTTAATCATTTACACCCATAAAATTATAAAAATTATTTTTTAAATTCAAAAAATGCATTTGAAAATGTGTTATTTGCGCCATAAATATTTTTATAACAAAACCCAAATTAATTTCTCATACTAATTAAAGACATGATTCATTTAGCCCTTATAACTTTTATGAATTTGGACATCTAAATTTTTCCATTTTTTTCATTTAAAAATGTGAAAAAATGCAAATTTTTAATCATATATTTATAATAATACAAATATTATTAAATTTTAGGGGTTAGATGTGTAAATCCAAAAGATATGTAGGGTGGATAAGTAAACTTCGGATTCCAAACTATTGCAGGAGTCGTGGCTGAGTAGGGTGAGGGGGAAGACGAAGGTGCTCCCACGGGGAGAATTCATGCCGGTCTACGTGGCGCTTGGAATGATCGTTGTATCGACGTCGCTGGGGGCTTACACGGCGCAGGAGCAGCTGAGCCACTCTCCCTCGGTCCGCCTGAGCAAGAAGAGGAGGGAGACGGTGCCAGAGGTGGAGGAGCCGGAGCGGGTGGCCGGAGAGGCGGAACGATATATCAAACGCTCTATTTTTCGGAAGGTGGCGAATATGCAGGATTTCGATGCTGTGCGGGCGGGGATTACGGATCCGATGAGGGGTGGTGGGGTTGGTCGCGTTGAGACGTTAAGGTCGGTGGGGGTGGAGCCTCGGCGGGAGGGATGAAGGGAGGGAAGGAGGGAAAAAAAATATTAGGTCAGGAGTTTTAATGCATTAAAACTTCAATGGTGAGGTATCACGTGTCAAGTGATCCTAAAAAAATATATATTACAGTGAAGTTACTTGATCACTTGACAAGTGACGTCCCACCATTGGAGTCCTAATGTATTAGAATTTCTAACCTAATATTTGTTTGGAAGGAGGTGGGTCGGGTGTAAATAATATAATAACAATGATATTTGCTTTTTTTTTTTTTTTTTTTTTTTTAATGGTGGAGTGAAATAGTGAGATGTTTCTTGTTTAAATATCAGTTTATATGGTCTCTCTCTCTCTAGAATTTAAAATTTTCACACACATATATCATATTTTTTATGCATGAGAAAATATATTTAAATTTATATCATATATTTGTATCTTATAGAACATAAGATCAACCTTGTATAGTAAGGTCATCCAATAGGTCTTGTCGGCAACTCGATGAATGGTAGAAGAATCAATCATATTACTCTCGTGAAGCCGCTCAACCACAACTTGAGTCATCCAAGATTGGTTGTTCGAGACGATCGGTCCAGAATCTTGTGACTAATAACACGAGGAGCCATTGAGCAGAGTGCAAGAAGATAATCAAAGAGAGCAAAAGAAAGAAAAAGAGTAGAGGAAGCGTTCCCGTATAACCCTATCCCATTGATATATAGAGAAATAGAGGAAGCACGACCATCACAAATGGTTAAACATGAAAGTAAATAGTTGTTTTTGTAACAAGTTATAAAGTGACATCACATCAATTAAGTAACTCAGTCAATCTTGCGCAGCCTGTGCTTGGAAAATTCGGGTTCTCTCTCTAACATCTTACATCTTCTAGCAAAGAGTCAAAAGAACACTTAATTTCGTCCAGTTGACAAGCTAGTGATCCAAAGATGCTTGGGGCCCATAATGTTCCCCGTATATCTCGAAAGGATTGAGCAATCGATCTTGCCATCCTCGCTTAAGATCCGGCCGTCCTCGCCCTGCGCTTGGTTTTCCATCAATGACACTCGATCAAACCCTCATCTAGGTCAATCGGAGTCGAAACATATGCACCAAGATTTTTCAATTCAAAAAAGATTTGAAAACATTAGACCCCACAAACATGACTGAAGTCCCTTGTCCCTAGGAGCTGATTCAACTTAGATATTATAAATGATGTGGTAGGCTCAGTAGGCGACGCAAGTGAAAGCGACAGAAGAATGCCTAAAGATATTTGAGTGACCTAGATCTTATGGTGGAATGGAAGGTTGAGCGGTCATATTGAAGGTTGCGTCAGTCGACCAAATGTTCCTCCATGGAGGATTGAATCAGATGACCCCATTTGACTCGATAGTGGGAGTGCAATTCTTCTTCTTCAAGACTACCTTTTTTTCTCTTCAACCCTGTAACCCGGTCCCATCCTTCGATTTTATGAAGACAACAGATCAGCCTCGCGGTAGGAATGTCAGCCTAGGATTTCAGAAGACATTCCATCACAATGCCGAAAAAACGAAAGCTGGTAAAGAAAGCATGAAGCAAATTAGTAATGTGAAGGAATACATTCATAATAATCAAATGTGCTTAATTCAAGGAAATTCAATCATTGAATTATTAATTAAAATTGAATATGATCTACATTTGCATTAAATTTTCTTATTCTTATCGCAGTTTCACTTTCAAAAAATAAAAAAAAAATTAGTGAATTAAAATATATACATTAAAAATATGTTTGCATTGATTTTAAAGAGATCTAACGATGTAGAAGTGAAAATTAAGAAAGAAGCGGATCTACTATAAGGAGATCGTGAGGCCCACATAACCGAACAAGCAAAGCCACTTAAGCCAAGCCAACTGGACAAAATTCAACTGAGGCACATCACAAGCAAGATGAAGATCGGGTTATCCAAGCACGAGCCATTCAGTCGAAAGCGAGACAAAAGAGCATCCGAGCCATCCATGGTAGGAATGCTGGCTCGATGCAATAGCCTATCTAGTAGGGGGAGCCGATCCAAAGAAGTTCCAATTCCGTATAGTATCTTTGACCATCCCGTGAAGATCCAGAAAGACCGAAAATAGTCAAACAGACGAGATCAACAAACCAAAACCTACTGACCGAGCCAACCCTATCTACTCGAAGTCGACTAAGCTTAGTCGGCTGAGCTAGAAGGCATCAAAACAATAAGCTTATGCTTATAAAATACTAGAAATACTCTAGTACATATCCCTTTTAAATGAAGGTAAATATGTAATATCACAATTGTACTATCCGATCAAAAAATAAGTTAATTATATTATGAAGAAGACACTGCTAAACATTATTCATTAAAACACCATTAAGACACTCAAATGTCCATCGAATCTCATTTGATTGAGAGAATCTATCATGATCGTCTCATCACAACACCTAAAAAATGAAGTCGGTAAGTAAAGGCGCAAAGTAAATTAGAAATGGGAAAGAGCCCCATCATGTCCTAATTATGAGAATCAAAAGCGCAAAAATCAAGGGATTTGAATCATTGAATTAATTAATAATTAAAATTGAATAAAGTCTATATTTGCATTAAATTCTCTTATCCTCATCATAGCGTCGCTTTTAAGAAATAATAAAATTAGTGAATTAAATATAATCACTAAAAATGTATCAACACTAATTTTAAAAAGACTAAAGGTCTAGAAGAGAAAATAGTAAAGAGATCATGATGCCCATCTAGCAGAACAAGCAAAGCCACACTAGCCAAGCCAACTAGGCCAAAATCAACC
Organism: Phalaenopsis equestris; assembly: GCF_001263595.1. Classification (NCBI taxonomy): domain Eukaryota; kingdom Viridiplantae; phylum Streptophyta; class Magnoliopsida; order Asparagales; family Orchidaceae; genus Phalaenopsis; species Phalaenopsis equestris. The sequence goes on from NW_018165551.1 coordinate 95,372, forward strand.
AAGCCGCACAAGCGGACGAGAAGACTACTGGGTGTTCCAAGCACAAGGCATCTGATAAAAAATGAGACAAAAGAGCATCCGATCCATCCATTACAGAAAAGGTGACTCGATGTGATACCCTATCTCATAGTGGTGCGAATCCAAAGACAAATCCAATTCTGCAAAGTATCTCCGAACATCCCTTGAAGACCCCAAAGATTTCTCACAAGGGTTCAAAGATAGTCAACCAAGCTAAATCAACCGATCAAGACCAACAGACCAAGCAGACCTCGTCGATAGACAATCTCAAATTCAACAATATGTTAAATCTATAACCTTAAAAAAGTGTGTTTAATTTCTTAAAAATGGATGAAAGTTGTATTATTTATGGATGTTAAAAATTTGAATGCAAAGCATGTAAATAGTAAAATTAAGTTTCTAGATATGTAAATATATAAAACTTGTGTGGTATGAATGCATGTAAATGCCCCTTTCACAAATTTTTTTTAAACTTTCTATTATTATTGAAATAAACATCTTGCATGATTTTTTGAAATTATAACACAGAATGATTTACAATGATTTTTAAAAAATGTTGAACTTGAGTAGAAAGATGAGAATTACCTTAAAAGAGACTTATTTTCATTCACAACAACCAAATCATAATACCCTCAATAACTACTCATCAAAGTTCCATACTTAGATTGTTCTCATTAGTTCATATTACCAATGGAGGATTGTACCTAAATACTGCATGACCAGATTCAAGTTTAAGGCTTGAAAGTGTACTGAGATGGACCATCAAATTAAATCCTACTCGAACTATATTGATGAGTTACGAGTCGATGAATACGAGTAGTTGGATACAAGTTACCGGTTCATCTATCACGATTAACCAATAATCATGAAGCTTGATGAAGGTTAATCACATACTCTTGAAGAGACCGATTTCGACTTATTGTCTAAGTGTGTGTTTGAGCAGCTTGTGCATTTCAGGAAAAACAGTTTATCCCGACTCGCGACCTGCGTTTAGTGTAAAAATAGAACCGTATTTTCGGATAAGTAGGCAAAACACGCGATTTAAACAGTACAACGACGTTTTCAAAAACGCCCCCACACTTATAAGCTTCTCCAAATGGGTCTAAGGATCTGTTTGGGGCAGCTGTTAATTATTTATCAGAACTGTTTATCAGAATAAACTGACTTGCTGTTTGAGACAGCTTATTCAGAACAATTTACTAGGAGCTGTTGTTGAATAAATGATTATTCTGCCTCTGTTTGGTTAAGCGGTTTGCAACAGAACTGTTTATGGAAAACAATAGATAAAACAGATGTCCCAAAACATTGATATTTATAAATCCAAAACCCATCTAAGCTCTGATAATGAATAACAATAAGAAAGATTTAGATGCCTACCACTCAAGTCTATTGATCATATGAAGCCAAATCTAAAGTAAAAAAAAATGAAAGGAAAAAAATCAGCTTTGTAATCTTACAGAAAAAGCAATTTTTTTGTATATATGCTTGAGAATCCTCCATAAAAAGACATGAAAAATTAATTTTTTCATGAAATATCTGCTATGTAATCAAGCTCCGCCTTGAATAATTTTTTTAGGTTTCCTCCATAAAAAACATGAAAAAACATTTTTTCTGTGAAGCTTGATCGCATGAAAGGAAAAAAAAATTTGAATCATAGAACTCGGAAAAAATTTTGAATCATTTCTTTACTGGAGACAGGAACCCTAAAATTGCGAATCACAGAACTCGGATGAGTATACCTCACTATCCACGAACTACAGAGAAGCGGGATCGAGGAACAGAGGAGACGGGAAAGCTTGATCGCACAATTGGGGCAACGACATAGGAGCGGGATTGAGGGACAAAGGAGACAAGATCGAAGGGCTGAGGGGTAATAAGCTCACCCTAAACGCAGAACACAGACCTCTCAGAGCGGTGAAAGATCCAAGGAGGAATAGTTAAATACCTTACGCACGGTAGCTGGCCGCTCGAGCGAACGCGTAAAACAAACGGGATCACGACGTTACGAAATCGTCGGACGCAGCATATAAGCTGCGCCAAACGACCCCTAAGTGTTATGCTTAATTGATGAAGACAATTTGCCTTGAAGTAGAATTGCTTAAGTGATGAATTTTCTAAAGACTCAATAGACAGACAAAGATACAACGATTTCTCCTACTCTCTTCGCTTAGAAATATTATTATGTGTGGCTGACTGAACGTCTGAAAGTTGCCATGCCATTGCGGCTCGCTTGGCAGCCCATTCCGCACGTAATAATTTCTCTTTTCCTTGGCCCAATCCATTTTGCCGGTCAAATATTTGAGTATGGTTGGTTAAGAAAATACAATAAGAACTTGGACTAGTAATATATGAAAGTGAGAACATGTCCCTCCCATTCAATAGTTCCCTTTGAATATTCAAATTATGGAATATTTTAGAAGCATTATTAACCAAGTTGTACTTAGTCATATACTTCTATGGAAGATTTACAAACATACCACTCAATTCTTATGTATTTACATTCCTAACCCCACTATAATTTTTACATATTTGTCACCTTGCCTTGTTACTAGAGCAGTAAATGAGCCGAGCTTGAGCAAGCTCAGGCTTGGCTTGTGTTCGGCACGATTTGAATATTCGTGTTCGTGTTCGGCTCGTTTTCGAGCTCGAAATTGGCTCGTTAAAATTAAACTGAAAAAATAGACACGTAAAGCAAACGAGCTGAACACGAACACACATTTTGAGCTTGAAATATAAACGAGCCGAACATGAGTTGAGCCCGGGCTCGCTCGTGTTCGGCTCGTTTACACCCCTACACCGGGGTTTGTTTTTTTTTTCTCCTCTGCTCCATCCGTTGTATCGATGTATCGCGCCCGTTGTTCGGGCTTAGCTTTGTGTCCAGACGTAATATTTTTTCCTTCTTAAGAGGATTTTCATGGGTCATAAAATTATTTGGAATTTGGGATCTTATTTTATTCTAATTTTTTTTTTTGTATTGATAATGTTTGATATAGTTTATTAAAATATAATTAATTTTAAAATATTTAAAACATCTAAAAATTATTTTGAATCTATTAAAAATATTATTATTTATTTAAATATAAATAAAGATATATTAAAAAACATGTGAAAAATAAAGTTTTTATGTTCACCTATATAATAAATGTATCTCTCCGTTGTTTATCATTAAAATTAGTTAATATAAAATTACACCAAAAGCAATCTGATACGAACCAAAATAAGCTTAAATCAAACACTTATAACATAATAAAAAACTTTGAAATAATAATTAATTAGATATCAAACGATCTCCAATCCTTCAATCCCACAGTCAAGTTGAGAGGTTCAACGAGGAGAATCAAAAGTGTTTATGATCATTTCAACAACACTAAAACACTCTATCAAACGATCTCCAATTCTTCAATCCCACAGTCAAATTGAAAGGTTCAACGAGGAGAATCGAAAGTGTTTATGATCATTTCAACAACACTAAAACACTCTATCAAACGATCTCCAATTCTTCAATCCCACAGTCAAATTGAAAGGTTCAACGAGGAGAATCGAAAGTGTTTATGACCATTTCAACAACTCTAAAACACTCAAATACTCTAAAAATGGGGTATGATCAAGGTCATGATTCATATGTTATTCATGATGAATATTACCATCAAAATCTAAAAATAAAATCATACAACCTCCATTAGGTCATCATTACCGTCACTTCTCCAATATTTTTGTGTCAATTTTGAATCAAGTCCATTCAACATCTTGCTCTGTTATTTTGTAACAACTTCAATCAGCCTTGACCCCGTGATTTTTTTTTGGGTACCTCTTCTTTCAACTATTTCTTATCCTTTAGTGCTATGAATTTCCTTGCACATAAGGTGTTGGATTCGAACCTACACCAACTTTGTGTAACATAAAATGCAAAATCACATGACCACACAAGTTGTTATGATTCAAACATAGACATAAATATATATAATATATTATCATATAAATAATATATGTAATATATTGTTATATAAAAAATTATATAATTTTTTTTTAGCCATTTCGAGCCGAACACGAGCGAACAAACTGTTGTTCATGTTCGACTCGTTTACATTTCGAGCTTAAAATTTTGTTTGTGTTCGGCTCGTTAGGCTTAACGAACGAGCCGAACACGAGCTGCTTAACGAGCCGAACACGAGCTGTTCACGAACAACGAGCCAAATTGACAGCCCAACTAACAAGGATGATGTTGCAAGAGAAGTTATCTTTTACTTATCCACTTTACTCAACATCCATGTGTTATTTCTACTCTAATCTCCCTAGAAGACGTTTATATCTAACTTAGATATAAACATATATAATATATTATTATATAAATAAGTCAAAACACGAGCGAATAAAGAGCTGTTCGTGTTCGACTCATTTACTTCACGAATGAGCCGGACACGAACTGTCTGCGAACAACGAGTTTTTTTGACAGCCTTACTTCCAATATTTCGAGTTTCACTCGATCTTCCATTCATCTGAATTAGTTGACCTAAACCCTCACTTCTCCCAAGGAAATAGAAATGCTTGATTAGTTGCAAGCTAAAATCTTGGGAAGTGCACCCACAAAATATGGAGGTTTGGATTAAGAAAAAAAATTTATCTTGTTTTCAAATATTGCACATAAATAATTTATTTACAATAATTTAATATTTTTTTTTAAACTATATAAATGTTGCATTCAAGGGGTCGTATATTTCTATATCCCTAAAGTTAACAAATTATACAAATCTGACTTCCACGATTCATTAGAATTATTGGTGTAGATTCTCATCAGAAGCAAATTTTGAATGAACGACTGATTTAATTACGTTGGCATTCGGTTTGGTTAATATTTTATGGTGAATAATTGAAGGCTTTTTTTGTCAAAATGTCCATATCTTTTTGATTTAGAGGGAGGATGGAAAGATATCAACCCTATCCGTTTTATATTAACATAAAATAAAATTAGATGATGTATATATGTTAAAGATTATGAAATTTACATATTTAATATTTAAGTGTTATCATGTTTATATGATAAAACGATCCGTTGGATTTTCGACGAACGACACGTCAATTTCGACTTGTTAATGAGCCTGCAAGTCCAGCTTATTAAGCTGCAAGCTCGAGCTCATCAAGGTTTGGTTTGTTAGCACGCAAGCTAGCTAGACTAGCTGGATTTCAATAACGTTAATGCATTCTCCAACGAGTAATAGCAGTATTTCTCGTTCTCTCCCACCATCAATCACTTAGATGGCTTCTTCGGTGAACTTTCATGGCATTTCATGCGAGCCCACGAGCCCGCTACTGGTTGCTAAGCATTCTGTCGTTCGCACTACTTGATGAATATAAAGCTATGGTTTCAAAATTTATTGCATCTAACCTTTGCAATTGACTCCACTAGAAATATTGTTTAGTTGGGGTTGAGTTTTTTAAATATTCAATATGAATTAGTTCTCCAATTCATCAACCAATCATCAAAATCAATCAACCTAATGCACAACCCTAAGCTGAGATGTAAAAATCAGGCAGGCAGGTTGGCAGGCAGGCAGACGGACCTAATGATATGAAAGTTAGTCTAATACAAGTCAAATCAAGCCCAAATCAAATCATTAAACCACTATTAGAGGATTTTCAGAGGCATTTAAAAGGTCAAACGAATGTCGAATATAACGAGTTCATTGTTGAATCGAGTGTCTCGACAAAATGAATCCAACGAGCCCAAGATTGCTCAATTCCGACATCGTTAAGACACTCCAATGTCCATCAAACGTCATCTGATCAAAGGAAGCTCTCCGGACCGTCCGATCAAAATTGTTCATATTCCTGCATTAATTGCACTCAAAACACTATAAATAGAGTCTCACCCCTCAAATGAAAGGGAGAAGACTTAAGAGAGAACTTGAGGCTTTGAGAAATAGCTCAAGTCCAAGATCATCATCGCCATCATCGATCGTCGTCGATCACCACTGACCGTCGACAACCACCGTTGACCTCCGTCGATCACCGCTGTCTTCTGTCGACCACCGCCGACCGTCATCGATTATCGTCAACTATCGTCGATCACCGCCGACCTCCGTCAATCACCGCTGACTAGACGTCGTCAGTCAAAGTTGTAATTTGGAACTAGTAACACTTTCCCGCCTGTGGGACAAGAGAATCTGTAATCATCAACTTATAGTGGATATTTACAACTGGGCCAGACCCCGTGGTTATTCCCCTTTACGGGTTTTTCACGTAAAAACTTCTGGTGTTATCACAGCTTGATTCATTTTCATCTGAGTGTGTGCTGAACCCTCGCGCAACGCTTAGACGATAATCCATTACTCTACCGCCGTAAATTTTCTAGCACGCATCAAGGAAAATGCAAGTAAAATGACTGTTTCACATCATTGTACAAGCATGGTATTAAAAGTCAAAAAGAGATAAATATAAACATCAAACATTGTCAGATATGTAAAAACATAAAAATTATGTGGTATGTATATAAACTTCCCATCAACACCACTCAACCTTTATAATTAGCAATATTTTGCCTTCTTTAACTCTACAAAGTCAATAAAGCTATGAAAACCTTTCACGAGTGTGAGCCTGAAGGAGGGTCACAGGAAGCCCGAGGCTTGAGCTTTATTTACATATCAATCAGTCCCCCAAGAAATTAACATTGACATATTTACCTCTAATTGCCTCGTTGACTTCATAAACCCATTCATTTTAAATATGATTGTAATAAAGACTAATCAATTAACAAAATAAATGGCATTTATGATAACCTAACCTGGCACCGTATGCCAATCCTATTTCAAGCCAGTTTCATGAATCTTTCGTTTTCACTCCTATTTAATCCAATCAGATAATGGAAACTCATGGAATTAAAGGAAAAAAAGAAGTTGATTAATAGCTATAATTGTTAGCAGGGGCGAAACGAGCCTTCTTTTTAAAGGGTGCAAATTGCCCCCAGACTCCACATGGGAAGGGGTACAACAACGAAGGACAATAATATTTCAGGAAGCTCAAAACTAATATTTCAGAAGGGCAAAAGACCAAATTGATCTCTATATAAATAAAAATCTGAATTTGAGAGGGGAGGGGGGGGAGGGTTCGCTCTTGGTTGTTAGGAAAGCTCTAAAAATCTATCACTATGGCTCCCTTAAATGCAATATGTGAATTGAATAATCTTGGGTAAGAATTTTTTTATTTTACTATTTTAGAATAAAAATAAGTAAAAAAATAAGTAAATCATGAGGCATTTTAATTCAATAAATTTCGATATGTACATACGTAAAACTAAAATCGGCAATATCACGTCAAAAATATCATTTTTACTCTTTTAAAAAATAAAATACACCTTTTATGCATACTAAAATATCATACATATATAAGATTTATATGGCATGCATGTAAATCTTCCTAAGAATTTTAATATCTTAAAATTTGCATATTGCTATTATGCATTTCTCGTACGAGAGCGTGCGCTTGGAGCAAATACAATGTATACGTACGTTCAACGACTGCGATATAGGGGGTATATGAACGTACGTAATATTTTTTCGTGTGCATTTGTGTGTGTATATATATATATATATATATATGTATAGGACCATTTAAATATACCAACAAATTCCTATGTATTTTCATATCTAAAGCCTAAAGTTTACTTTTTTTACATTTATACTACTCTAATCTTTCACATCACATCAAAAGCACCACCATTTTAATTTTAAAAAAGTGTAATTCACCTTCTCATGCATTGACAAGGTAGCATAGGAAATTTAGAAGTTAGATATGTAAATATATGGGGATTGAGTGGTATGTATGTAAACTTCCATATATAGTTTTGCATAAAGTCTATAAATGCAGAAGAAGAAAGAAGAGTCTGAAGAGCGTACCTTGCAGAGATGACTGCTGCAGTGAAAAGAGAAGCTAAGCAAGAAGAAGATGGAGCAGTTGCAGAAACTGAAGCTGATCTGAAAGGGAAGAAATTATCGTGGGGAAAGCTTCGTGGAATCGACTCGTTTAATTTTGAGGCTGGAAGAATCCCAAATATTCATGATCATGGCATCAAGGTTTCACATATTTCATTTTTATTAATTCCTGCAAAACATACATATCATCATAAACATCAAAATTTCATTTTCTTATTTTAAGATAATTGTAAAGTAAATAATAGACTGCTCCTCGTCTTCTATTTTTATTTATTTATTTAGGGTCCGTTTGAGGCAGCTTGTGCGTTTCAGGTTAAGCTGCTTTTCCTGAAACGCCGGGCCCACGGGCCGATCGCAGGGGTCGACCCGCGGCCTGCGTTTAGTGTAACTGGTGAAACGCGCGAACCAAACAGTATGACGGCATTTTGAAAGCTCCGCCCGCACTTATAAACTGCCCCAAACAGACCCTTAGTTTATTTTTGAAAATCTAAGCATGTTATGGCTTTATTGATATATGGTTTGTAGTTTGTCAATAGTTTTGTGGAGCAGTAAGAATAGTTTCAGGTACTGGAGCTTTCTCATGCTGTTCAAATCTTGATTGAATTGGTATAGATTGGAAAAAAAAAAAGTTGCATAATTTACAGAATAGCCCTCTAAAAGAAGAATTGTAAATTCATTTTAAATTGTTTGGTTGATTTTGGGCTTCAATTTCATATATCTTTAAAGGCTTTATGTCAAATGTTATACATATATATATAAAATCATTTTGACAGTCATAAATTTCAACAATCAATTATTTCAAATAAACTTAAGTCTGATTAAGGAGAAAATATTACGTGCGGCAGACCGCATGCCCGAATGACGGTCCCAATGCGGCCACGTCGCCGTGTATCGCACGATGACCCATCTGAATCGTCGTCCAGCCGTGCGATTGCAACACGTAATATTTGCTCCAATTTGAGAGGGGTCACCACTATACATCCATCCAATAAAACTTTTTTTAAGCATGTGATAAAAGACTCCTAATATAATAAAAGCATAGCTAAAAGAAAAAAAAAAATTCAATCCATGATATTACAAGGAACATTTACATACATACCACTCAATTATATTCTCATGTATTTACATATTTAACACCTAAACTTCAATTTTACATATATGTCATTTTTAATCTTAGATATAAATCTCTTGCCACAATTAACACTTTTAACCTTTAAATAATTTGTATTTAAGCAGGTGGGATGGACAAGCACATTTAGTTTGGCATTCCAGAGCATAGGGGTGGTGTATGGAGACATAGGCACTTCACCTCTCTATGTATATTCAAGCACCTTTATTGATGGAATTAAGGAAAAAGATGACATATTGGGGGTTCTATCCTCCTATCCCTCATTCTTTATACCTTAATAATCATACCCTTGATCAAATATGTTTTCATTGTGCTGTGGGCAAATGATGATGGTGATGGTGAGTGTATTTCTTCTCGCGCAAAGTGTCAAAATAGTACCCTGACCATTTAAATGGTGTTATTTTAGTCCCATAGTCTTTAAAAGTATCAAATTTATCTCTACACTCTTTTAATATGACTAAAGTGCCAAAATAGTCCCCGAGTATTTATATGGGTTGTTTTACCCTCAGAGTTTATAGAAATGCCAAAAATAGTCCCCAATTACTTTAAAATTAAGTTATATAGTCCTCTGTTGGGAGGAGAATTTAAACCCCAAATTCATGAGCTTGTAGACTAATTTGACACTTCTATAAACTCGGGGACTAAAACGGCCCCATGTATATAATCAGGGTCTATTCTGTCACTTTACTCCTTTTAATATGGGTTAAAATAGTCCCTTTAGCCTTCGTT
>NW_018165551.1:105272-106989 GCF_001263595.1 Phalaenopsis equestris
ATCATTTCTTTACTGGAGACAGGAACCCTAAAATTGCGAATCACAGAACTCGGATGAGTATACCTCACTATCCACGAACTACAGAGAAGCGGGATCGAGGAACAGAGGAGACGGGAAAGCTTGATCGCACAATTGGGGCAACGACATAGGAGCGGGATTGAGGGACAAAGGAGACAAAATCGAAGGGCTGAGGGGTAATAAGCTCACCCTAAACGCAGAACACAGACCTCTCAGAGCGGTGAAAGATCCAAGGAGGAATAGTTAAATACCTTACGCACGGTAGCTGGCCGCTCGAGCGAACGCGTAAAACAAACGGGATCACGACGTTACGAAATCGTCGGACGCAGCATATAAGCTGCGCCAAACGACCCCTAAGTGTTATGCTTAATTGATGAAGACAATTTGCCTTGAAGTTGAATTGCTTAAGTGATGAATTTTCTAAAGGCTCAATAGACAGACAAAGATACAACGATTTCTCCTACTCTCTTCGCTTAGAAATATTATTATGTGTGGCTGACTGAACGTCTGAAAGTTGCCATGCCATTGCGGCTCGCTTGGCAGCCCATTCCGCACGTAATAATTTCTCTTTTCCTTGGCCCAATCCATTTTGCCGGTCAGCTTTTTGAGGATGGTTGGTTAAGAAAATACAATAAGAACTTGGACTAGTAATATATGAAAGTGAGAACATGTCCCTCCCATTCAATAGTTCCCTTTGAATATTCAAATTATGGAATATTTTAGAAGCATTATTAACCAAGTTGTACTTAGTCATATACTTCTATGGAAGATTTACAAACATACCACTCAATTCTTATGTATTTACATTCCTAACCCCACTATAATTTTTACATATTTGTCACCTTGTCTTGTTACTAGAGCAGTAAATGAGCCGAGCTTGAGCAAGCTCAGGCTTGGCTTGTGTTCGGCACGATTTGTGTTCGGCTCGTTTTCGAGCTCGAAATTGGCTCGTTAAAATTAAACTGAAAAAATAGATGTAGAGTGCTGGATTCGAACATGAACCAAATATATGCAAAACAAAACGCATAACCACATTAACACAAGAGCAGTTACAATTTAAACTTAGATATAAATAATATGTGTAATATATTTTTATATAAATAATTATATAATTTTTTTTATTTCGTGCTAAAACGAGCCAAACACGAGCGAACAAAGAGCTGTTCGTTTTCGGCTCGTTTACTTAACGAACGAGCCGAACATGAGCTGTTCGGGAACAACGGCTTTTTTGACACCCCTACTTGTTACTTATGTAAGAAAATGTATACATTTTAATGTCATGTTAAAGATTAAGGTGGTATAAATGTAAAAATTAAAATTTCAATGTTAAATATGTAAATACAAAGTAATTGGGTGGCGTGTATGTAAATGCCCCTACTTTTTAATTGATTGACACTAAAACACATGATCATGTTCTCTCATCACCCTTTCATATTTAATTTCTATATTATTTGTTTAAAGCATTATTGATGGCTAATTAGTAGTTAATTTAAGGCATATTATTTTTACATAAACATTGATTTAATATAATTAGAAGTCAACTAATTATATCATCATCTTTGATTGGAGAAACTATGCACGGAAAACAGCAGTACTTTGTACGAAATAATTACCCTATCATAAATTAAAATGAAATTTAATTGGAAGTTTACATATCTAACCCCCTAAATTATATATATATATATATATATATATATAT
>NW_018165551.1:107903-121622 GCF_001263595.1 Phalaenopsis equestris
CTTAACGAACGAGCCGAACACGAGCTGCTTAACGAGCCGAACACGAGCTGTTCACGAACAACGAGCCAAATTGACAGCCCTACCAACAAGGATGATGTTGCAAGAGAAGTTATCTTTTACTTATCCACTTTACTCAACATCCATGTGTTATTTCTACTCTAATCTCCCTAGAAGACGTTTATATCTAACTTAGATATAAACATATATAATATATTATTATATAAATAAGTCAAAACACGAGCGAATAAAGAGCTGTTCGTGTTCGACTCATTTACTTCACGAATGAGCCGGACACGAACTGTCTGCGAACAACGAGTTTTTTTGACAGCCTTGCTTCCAATATTTCGAGTTTCACTCGATCTTCCATTCATCTGAATTAGTTGACCTCAACCCTCACTTCTCCCAAGGAAATAAAAATGCTTGATTAGTTGCAAAGCTAAAATCTTGGGAAGAGCACCCACAAAATATGGAGGTTTGGATTAAGAAAAAAAATTTATCTTGTTTTCAAATATTGCACATAAATAATTTATTTACAATAATTTAATATATTTTTTTTAAACTATATAAATGTTGCATTCAAGGGGTCGTATATTTCTATATCCCTAAAGTTAACAAATTATACAAATCTGACTTCCACGATTCATTAGAATTATTGGTGTAGATTCTCATCAGAAGCAAATTTTGAATGAACGACTGATTTAATTACGTTGGCATTCGGTTTGGTTAATATTTTATGGTGAATAATTGAAGGCTTTTTTTGTCAAAATGTCCATATCTTTTTGATTTAGAGGGAGGATGGAAAGATATCAACCCTATCCGTTTTATATTAACATAAAATAAAATTAGATGATGTATATATGTTAAAGATTATGAAATTTACATATTTAATATTTAAGTGTTATCATGTTTATATGATAAAACGATCCGTTGGATTTTCGACGAACGACACGTCAATTTCGACTTGTTAATGAGCCTGCAAGTCCAGCTTATTAAGCTGCAAGCTCGAGCTCATCAAGGTTTGGTTTGTTAGCACGCAAGCCAGCTAGACTAGCTGGATTTCAATAACGTTAATGCATTCTCCAACGAGTAATAGCAGTATTTCTCGTTCTCTCCCACCATCAATCACTTAGATGGCTTCTTCGGTGAACTTTCATGGCATTTCATGCGAGCCCACGAGCCCGCTACTGGTTGCTAAGCATTCTGTCGTTCGCACTACTTGATGAATATAAAGCTATGGTTTCAAAATTTATTGCATCTAACCTTTGCAATTGACTCCACTAGAAATATTGTTTAGTTGGGGTTGAGTTTTTTAAATATTCAATATGAATTAGTTCTCCAATTCATCAACCAATCATCAAAATCAATCAACCTAATGCACAACCCTAAGCTGAGATGTAAAAATCAGGCAGGCAGGTTGGCAGGCAGGCAGACGGACCTAATGATATGAAAGTTAGTCTAATACAAGTCAAATCAAGCCCAAATCAAATCATTAAACCACTATTAGAGGATTTTCAGAGGCATTTAAAAGGTCAAACGAATGTCGAATATAACGAGTTCATTGTTGAATCGAGTGTCTCGACAAAATGAATCCAACGAGCCCAAGATTGCTCAATTCCGACATCGTTAAGACACTCCAATGTCCATCAAACGTCATCTGATCAAAGGAAGCTCTCCGGACCGTCCGATCAAAATTGTTCATATTCCTGCATTAATTGCACTCAAAACACTATAAATAGAGTCTCACCCCTCAAATGAAAGGGAGAAGACTTAAGAGAGAACTTGAGGCTTTGAGAAATAGCTCAAGTCCAAGATCATCATCGCCATCATCGATCGTCGTCGATCACCACTGACCGTCGACAACCACCGTTGACCTCCGTCGATCACCGCTGTCTTCTGTCGACCACCGCCGACCGTCATCGATTATCGTCAACTATCGTCGATCACCGCCGACCTCCGTCAATCACCGCTGACTAGACGTCGTCAGTCAAAGTTGTAATTTGGAACTAGTAACACTTTCCCGCCTGTGGGACAAGAGAATCTGTAATCATCAACTTATAGTGGATATTTACAACTGGGCCAGACCCCGTGGTTATTCCCCTTTACGGGTTTTTCACGTAAAAACTTCTGGTGTTATCACAGCTTGATTCATTTTCATCTGAGTGTGTGCTGAACCCTCGCGCAACGCTTAGACGATAATCCATTACTCTACCGCCGTAAATTTTCTAGCACGCATCAAGGAAAATGCAAGTAAAATGACTGTTTCACATCATTGTACAAGCATGGTATTAAAAGTCAAAAAGAGATAAATATAAACATCAAACATTGTCAGATATGTAAAAACATAAAAATTATGTGGTATGTATATAAACTTCCCATCAACACCACTCAACCTTTATAATTAGCAATATTTTGCCTTCTTTAACTCTACAAAGTCAATAAAGCTATGAAAACCTTTCACGAGTGTGAGCCTGAAGGAGGGTCACAGGAAGCCCGAGGCTTGAGCTTTATTTACATATCAATCAGTCCCCCAAGAAATTAACATTGACATATTTACCTCTAATTGCCTCGTTGACTTCATAAACCCATTCATTTTAAATATGATTGTAATAAAGACTAATCAATTAACAAAATAAATGGCATTTATGATAACCTAACCTGGCACCGTATGCCAATCCTATTTCAAGCCAGTTTCATGAATCTTTCCTTTTCAGTCCTATTTAATCCAATCAGATAATGGAAACTCATGGAATTAAAGGAAAAAAAGAAGTTGATTAATAGCTATAATTGTTAGCAGGGGCGAAACGAGCCTTCTTTTTAAAGGGTGCAAATTGCCCCCAGACTCCACATGGGAAGGGGTACAACAACGAAGGACAATAATATTTCAGGAAGCTCAAAACTAATATTTCAGAAGGGCAAAAGACCAAATTGATCTCTATATAAATAAAAATCTGAATTTGAGAGGGGAGGGGGGGGAGGGTTCGCTCTTGGTTGTTAGGAAAGCTCTAAAAATCTATCACTATGGCTCCCTTAAATGCAATATGTGAATTGAATAATCTTGGGTAAGAATTTTTTTATTTTACTATTTTAGAATAAAAATAAGTAAAAAAATAAGTAAATCATGAGGCATTTTAATTCAATAAATTTCGATATGTACATACGTAAAACTAAAATCGGCAATATCACGTCAAAAATATCATTTTTACTCTTTTAAAAAATAAAATACACCTTTTATGCATACTAAAATATCATACATATATAAGATTTATATGGCATGCATGTAAATCTTCCTAAGAATTTTAATATCTTAAAATTTGCATATTGCTATCATGTATTTCTCGTACGCGAGCGTGCACTTGGAGCAAATACAATGTATACGTACGTTCAACGACTGCGATATAGGGGGTATATGAACGTACGTAATATTTTTTCGTGTGCATTTGTGTGTGTATATATATATATATATATATATGTATAGGACCATTTAAATATACCAACAAATTCCTATGTATTTTCATATCTAAAGCCTAAAGTTTACTTTTTTTACATTTATACTACTCTAATCTTTCACATCACATCAAAAGCACCACCATTTTAATTTAAAAAAGTGTAATTCACCTTCTCATGCATTGACAAGGTAGTATAGGAAATTTAGAAGTTAGATATGTAAATATATGGGGATTGAGTGGTATGTATGTAAACTTCCATATATAGTTTTGCATAAAGTCTATAAATGCAGAAGAAGAAAGAAGAGTCTGAAGAGCGTACCTTGCAGAGATGACTGCTGCAGTGAAAAGAGAAGCTAAGCAAGAAGAAGATGGAGCAGTTGCAGAAACTGAAGCTGATCCGAAAGGGAAGAAATTATCGTGGGGAAAGCTTCGTGGAATCGACTCGTTTAATTTTGAGGCTGGAAGAATCCCAAATATTCATGATCATGGCATCAAGGTTTCACATATTTCATTTTTATTAATTCCTGCAAAACATACATATCATCATAAACATCAAAATTTCATTTTCTTATTTTAAGATAATTGTAAAGTAAATAATAGACTGCTCCTCGTCTTCTATTTTTATTTATTTATTTAGGGTCTGTTTGAGACAACTTGTGCGTTTCAGGATAAGCTGCTTATCCTAAAACGCGGCCCACGGGCCGATCGCAGGGGTCGACCCGCGGCCTGCGTTTAGTGTAACTGGTGAAACGCGCGAACCAAACAGTATGACGGCATTTTGAAAACTCCGCCCGCACTTATAAACTGCCCCAAACAGACCCTTAGTTTATTTTTGAAAATCTAAGCATGTTATGGCTTTATTGATATATGGTTTGTAGTTTGTCAATAGTTTTGTGGAGCAGTAAGAATAGTTTCAGGTACTGGAGCTTTCTCATGCTGTTCAAATCTTGATTGAATTGGTATAGATTGGAAAAAAAAAAGTTGCATAATTTACAGAATATCCCTCTAAAAGAAGAATAGTAAATTCATTTTAAATTTTTTGGTTGATTTTGGGCTTCAATTTCATATATCTTTAGAGGCTTTATGTCAAATGTTATATATATATAAAACCATTTTGACAGTCATAAATTTCAACAATCAATTATTTCAAATAAACTTAAGTCTGATCAGGGAGAAAATATTACGTGCGGCAGACCGCATGCCCGAATGACGGTCCCAATGCGGCCACGTCGCCGTGTATCGCACGATGGCCCATCTGAATCGTCGTCCAGCCGTGCGATTGCAGCACGTAATATTTGCTCCAATTTGAGAGGGGTCATCACTATACATCAATCCAATAAAACTTTTTTTAAGCATGTGATAAAAGACTCCTAATATAATAAAAGCATAGCTAAAAGAAAAAAAAATTCAATCCATGATATTACAAGGAACATTTACATACATACCACTCAATTATATTCTCATGTATTTACATATTTAACACCTAAACTTCAATTTTACATATATGTCATTTTTAATCTTAGATATAAATCTCTTGCCACAATTAACACTTTTAACCTTTAAATAATTTGTATTTAAGCAGGTGGGATGGACAAGCACATTTAGTTTGGCATTCCAGAGCATAGGGGTGGTGTATGGAGACATAGGCACTTCACCTCTCTATGTATATTCAAGCACCTTTATTGATGGAATTAAGGAAAAAGATGACATATTGGGGGTTCTATCCCTTATTCTTTATACCTTAATAATCATACCCTTGATCAAATATGTTTTCATTGTGCTGTGGGCAAATGATGATGGTGATGGTGAGTGTATTTCTTCTCGCGCAAAGTGTCAAAATAGTACCCTGACCATTTAAATGGTGTTATTTTAGTCCCATAGTCTTTAAAAGTATCAAATTTAGCTCTAAAATCTTTTAATATGACTAAAGTGCCAAAATAGTCCCCGAGTATTTATATGGGTTGTTTTACCCTCAGAGTTTATAGAAATGCCAAAAATAGTCCCCAATTACTTTAAAATTAAGTTATAATAGTCCTATGTTGGGAGGACAATTTAAACCCCAAATTCATGAGCTTGTAGACTAATTCGACGCTTCTATAAACTCGGGGACTAAAACGGTCCCATGTAAATAATCAGGGTCTATTTTGTCACTTTACTCCTTTTAATATGGGTTAAAATAGTCCCTTTAGCCTTCGTTTAAAGAGTTTGGGGACTAAATTGACACTTTTATAGACTTTGGGACTAAAATGACCCTCTACAAAAAGTCAATGGACCATTCTGACACTTTTATCATTCCGTACGTCTCTATTTTTTGTAATTTGTTATTTTTAAATTGAAAGAATAACTTAACAGTAGATCTATGGCTCTCAAATAAAGAAAGAACAATAAACACTTAGTGCAGAAGTTGAATGAAAGTCATTTGGGTAATTTAAACACATACCACCCAATTTCTACATATGTATCTAACTACCATCCAAATCTCTCATATCACATAAAAAGGATCAGCATTTTAACTTTTTAAAAACTAAGATGCATATTTTCAAGCATAGGTAAGACGCCACATATGTAAAAATTGAAATTTAGACATTAAATATGTTAGTACATAAAGAAATGAGTGATATGTCGTGATATGTCATAAACTTTCCAAATTATTTCTCTCAAATGTATATTAAGAAATAAAATTATACCTATCTGAATAAAAATTGAGTAAAGGAGGAACCTTTTTGTTTCTGCAGGAGGGACATTTGCTCTTTACTCCCTGATATCTCGGCATGTAAAGATCAGCTTGATACCAAACCAGCAGGCTGAAGATGCAATGCTTTCAAACTACAGATTAGAAACACCATCCAAGAGTTTAAAAAGAGCTCAATGGATTAAAAATAAGCTGGAGAGCCGCAAATCGCTGCAAATTGGGCTTTTACTTATCACAATACTCGCAACATCGATGATAATTGGTGACGGTGTATTGACTCCAGCTATTTCTGGTATTTACATATCTAACACCTAAACCATACTTTGTTACATTAATACATGTGGGCATATTAAGTGCATTAATTACTTCATTAACCATTTTCATCAGCTTTGAAGTTGTTTTTTTTTTTTAATTGATGGGAGACTTTTGGCACTTGACTGTTATTTAACTAAAGTTTATTCTTGCAAGTTAATTCTTGCACATTATGTATTCTTTGTCCATATTGATTAGTAGATTATATAATCTTTTTATGGTATTGATTAGTAGATAATATAATTGATTTTTCGAAAATGATGTTCTTTACTACTAAGTTTAGAATTTCAAAAGAACCT
Organism: Phalaenopsis equestris; assembly: GCF_001263595.1. NCBI lineage: Eukaryota > Viridiplantae > Streptophyta > Magnoliopsida > Asparagales > Orchidaceae > Phalaenopsis > Phalaenopsis equestris. The sequence goes on from NW_018165551.1 coordinate 114,653, forward strand.
TTTTTTTACAATACATGTTGTTTAATCCAAAACCGTCCTGGAGACATACCCAAGCAATGTAGAGTAGCGCAAAGGAAAGAAGAAGATAGTAGAAGACAATAAAAGCATATCACCTTTTGATTATGAGGATCCCTTATTTATACATACAGTATTACAGTCTTATGAAACTACAGGTCAACCCCCTCATCATTAGATTTTGATGAGCCCTTTAGTAAATTACAAAATTATTAAATATGATAAGATTGGGTGTCCCACATAACCGACAGCAGGCTTAGCAATCGCTCCTCCTGAATACCTTTGTCAGCATCTGATCAATAGCAGAGTCATCGACGGCTGGTTCAGAGAGGATCGACCGTCATCCCAAAAGACATGGATCTTTGGAATGCTTGAAGTCGTACATCCTATTTGGAGTCAGTCGATGACTTGTTGCAGTTGTTCGAACCATGTATCGGTCGTCTGAATGCCGTCGGTCATTGGGGCCCGCGGTTGATTGTTTTTTATATCCTCTACTCTCCTGGCCTCTAGCTTGTTTCGAGATCGTGCTGACATATTTTTCGTGTACACATACCAACATCTTATATGATAAATTTAAAAATGTTCTAAAGGAGGGATACCAGAGTTTCTCTACAAATAATGGACTGGATTTCAGCATAAGCATGACACTATACAAACTTAATTTGAGCTAGGATGAAAAGAGTCTGTCATACTTCAGCAGCAAAAAATTTCAGGCGTTTGATATGGAGAAGTTCAAATTCAATATAAAACATGAAAGAATTTAGAAATCATTCCTCAATTCATTTTCAGTATATTTGTATTTCGATGGATTTGGCCGAATTTCAAATACATACCTCTATGCAAAGTGTTGCCGGCCGTTACATGCCGCCACCGCCGATGCCGGCCACGAACTCCGGCAATCGCCTCCGCTGCCGGACACCACCGTCGTCACCTCCGTTGACCACCACCGTGACTGTCGCCTCCAACCCCCGGCCGCCCCCCGCCGCCCCCCCCGTGGCCCCCCCCCGTGATTGCCCCCCCCACCCACCGCCACTGCTGCTGCTGGTCACCGTCGCCACCACTAATTTAAAAATGACATCACATATATTTTGAAGTACATTGTTTTCATTTTACTTCAAATAGAAAAAAATAAAAAAATAAATAATAAATAAACAGAAGTCTTAGGTTTATATTATTTCAACCACATTAATTTTATTTCAACCAAATTATTCTAAAATATTTCAAATAAAATACATTATCATTATTTTTTTAGCGGACCAAACGACTCCCTTCATTTATTTATTTTGCAGTACTTTCAGCAGTGAGTGGGATAAAGGAGAAAGCAACGTCTCTGTCACAAGGTATGATTCATGCAATATTTTGTAGCAATGTGAGAGATAGAAGATTGCAGTAGTAAACCTAGAATTCTAAAGTTACATATACATACATACTACCCAATTCTTATGTATTTACATATCTAACACATATACTTTATTTATTACATTTATACCACCCAAATCTTTTATATCACATCAAAAGTACCACCATTTTAGCTTTTAAAAAGTGAAACACACCTTTTCACGCACAAGTAGGATGGCATGTATGTAAAAATTGATGTTTAAGAGATAGATAAGTAAATACATAGGAATTGAGTGGAATGTATGTAAATTCTCCTATTCTAAATTACATTTCAATTATGAATTCGCAGGACAAATTGCTTTGATCTCCATCGTTATCTTGGTGCTTGTGTTCTCCGTTCAACGTTTCGGCACGGATAAAGTTGGATACACATTCGCACCTATCATTGTTCTGTGGTTTAGTCTAATTGGTGGAATTGGGGTCTATAATTTAGTTAAATATGATGTTCGGGTTCTTCGGGCATTCAACCCGAAGTATATTGTTGACTATTTCAGAAGAAATGGAAAAAAAGCATGGACCTCTCTAGGGGGTATTGTGTTATGCATTACAGGTAATTCTGCAAAATGTCATATTGCTCACAAGCCTCAATATGTTTCTTTGTTGAGCTACAGTGTACTGAAGTTTGTAAATTTAAATAGGAACTGAAGCCATGTTTGCTGATCTCAGTCACTTCAGCGTTAGAGCAATTCAGGTACTACTGTCTGTGCTATGGTGTTCCATTAATTTTTATACAATAATAGTGTTTTCGTATTTAATTTTAGGGAAATTTACATACCACAAAATTCTCATGCATTTACATATCGTACACCTAAAGCTTGATATTTACATTTATAACAACCTGGTACTAGAAAACTATGCATGAAAATGTGCATTTAGGGGCAGTGGTATTTTTTTCTTACGTGATGTCAAAAATTGAAGTTTTATGTATGTAAATATGTAAGTTTAGATGTTAGATACAAAAATATATAAGAATTGCGCCGAATGTATGTAAATTCCCCATAATTTTTTCTTCTAAATAAAAATTCAATTGGCATGCAACCAAAATATTCTTGTTTGCATTATTCATGGAGATTTTGTGTCATAATTGTTGCTTCTTTATGATGCTAGTTTGTTCCTCTGTCATTTTGACATGTAAAACTAAAAATCATTAACCTAGATTTTTTTTGCAATGACAGATTAGCTTTACCGCAGTTTTGTTTCCAGCAGTATCATTGGCCTACATTGGACAAGCTTCATATCTAACCAAATTTCCAGAAGAAGTTCATGACACTTTCTATAAATCAATTCCAGGTATGATGAGTCCCAAATATTATTACACCACTCACTTCCTATGTAATTACATATCAAACACGTAAAACTCCAATTTTTATGTATATGCCAACTTACCTATACATGAGAATGTGTATTTCACTTTAAAAGTTAAAATCGTGGTGTTTTTGATTTGATATGAAAGATTTGGGTGATATTAATGTAACCAGTAAAACTTAGGTGTTAGATATCTAAATACAAAAGAATTGGGCGGGCGGTAACTAGTATGTATGCAAATGCCCCAAAGTTATTTACATAATTACAAAACCAACTAATATCGTTAAATTAAACTTGCAGGCCCACTATTCTGGCCAAGTTTTATAATTGCAATTGCAGCTGCAATAATTGCAAGCCAGGCCATGATATCCGGAGCATTCTCAATTATTCAACAATCTCAAGGTCTATCTTGCTTTCCAAGAGTAAGAGTTGTTCATACTTCTGCAGAGTATGAGGGGCAAGTATACATTCCAGAGATAAATTATGCGCTAATGGTTGCCAGTGTGTTGGTGACTGGGATTTTCAGAAGCACAACGCACATTGGAAATGCATATGGTAAGATAGAGATAAGAAAAGTGCCAAAATGATACCCTAACTCTTTGTCGGGAGTAATCTTAGTCGTAGTCTATAACAATACTAATTTAGGCTCCAATTGGGGCAGCTGCGGCTTATTAAGAAGTTGTTGTGAAGCTGTTGAAGAATAATCTGATATTGCAAAAAACTGCGGTGACTATTACAAATTTTTTTTTTTAAAAAAAAGTCGGACTGCAGCTAGAAAGCTCCCACGGCGCCTAGCCAGGAGCGGTGGGAACATGCTAGTTTCAGCAACAACTTTTTGAAAATACAGTCAAAATACAGTTTACCCAAAATGCCAAAACAGCAGTGCAGAGTCGCATCGCCGCCGCACTGCTGCGTCAAACGGAGCCTATGCCCACCATTGGGGCGCTAAAATCATGGGGCATTCACATGCATACCACCCAATTCCTATGTTTTTACATATCTAACAACTAAACTATATTTTTTTACATTTATACCACCCAAATATTTCATATCATATAAAAAATACCACAATTTCAACTTTTAAAAAGTGAAATACAATTTTCATGATATGTAAAGTGACATACCTGTAAAAGTTACAGTCTAGGTGGTAGATATGTAAATACAAAGGAATTAAATGGCATGTATGCACATCTTCCTAAAATTCATTCGCAAGATAATTTTTTACTGTTCCATTGCGCAGGAATTGCAGTAGTTTCCGTTATGCTAATAACAACCGCATTGGTGACACTGGTAATGCTTCTAATCTGGAAGACAAGCATATGGTGGATTTCATTGTTTGTGATAACTGTAGGTGGAGTGGAAGCCATATATTTATCTGCAGTTCTATCCAAGTTTGTGAAAGGGGGCTTTCTTCCTCTAGCTTTTGCGTTTTTTCTAATGGTGATAATGGGAATATGGCATTATGTTCATGTCCAGCACTACAAATTTGAACTGGAGAACAAAGTTTCAAGTAATTTCATACAAGATTTAGCTTCTGATAGAAGCATAACAAGAATACCTGGAATCGGGCTTCTGTACTCAGAGCTTGTCCAAGGAATCCCGCCGATATTCCGTCAGTTCATCGACAAGATACCTTCCATCCACTCCGTCTTCGTCTTCGTTTCAGTGAAACATATTCCGATCAGTAAAGTGGAACCCCACGAACGTTTCCTCTTCCGTCAACTTGAGCCGAGAGAGTTCAGGCTGTTCAAATGCGTGGTGCGTTATGGTTACAGAGATGCCAAAGAGACGGCCATGGACTTCGAGAAATCACTCATCAAACAACTAAAGGAATTCGTCTACCATGAATTCTTCATTCGAGAGGGCAATCAGTCATTCCCAAACTGTCAGTTGGAAGAACCGGGAACCGAAACAACAGAAACCAATCGGAGGATAGCACGAATGGCACCAGATGAAACCCTAAAACCACAAGGCTCGGCTGGTAGCGATTCATCAGGATCAATACGTCCTGCTAACAGTAACCGATCGGGAAACTCTTCAGGAATCAGAGCTGCAGCGCTGATCCCGGCAATTGAGGAGGAGAAACAGTTCATTCAGAAGGAGATGGAGAGGGGGGTGGTGTATCTGCTCGGAGAAACGGAAATGGTGGCGAAGCCGAGTTCTTCCATCATCAAAAGAGCGGTAGTGAACAATATGTATCAGTTTATTAAGAGGAACTTCAGGCAGGGAGATGAGGCCATGTCCATTCCTAAGTCTAGGCTGCTCAAGGTTGGAGTGACATATGAGATATAGAGAACACTTTGATGCCTCCTCCTTCTTTAGATCCAAGAAATATTACGTGCGGATAAGATAGATAAATATGAATATGTATGAATTTGATGATATCATAGTAGTATTCATCATAATATCACCAAATATCACCAATATGCAGATGTAGATTCCGCAAATAATATACTCTTTCAGGTGATATGAGATTTTAAAGAGCATACTTATTGTGGGAATACAAAATATGTTTCAACATCCCTAAACTCACCTAGATATCATTTCTTCATTTGCTTTGGTTTAACGGCGTCTTCAGATGCTCTCGAAAAGCTGCAATTAACTATGAAGTTTCTGATGAAATTACAACAGTTATATAAACAAATGCCTTAATATTTTTTGCATTCAGTTCCATTATAACTTTTAAGTAATGGGTTTCACATTCTTTCTCACTTAAATAATTAATATTCTATAGATTTAAGATGTGACTCTCATCATGTAACATTTTGTCCCATTTAGAATTAAAGATGTGGCTCACATAACGTAACAATTTATTTTGTATAACACTAGTTCTCATATTCATGCTGGTCTAAGGCTGCTGCCATTTGCAAGTATATGCTCTCATCCATCAAACTAATGTTCTCATAAATTTTTCACATCAATGTAACTCTCCAAAAGATCATCCATCTTGAGATCACTCTCGTGCAAACACACTTAAGTTTAAAATTACTCGTAAAATTTCAACTATTAGAACAAAAAATACTTCAATACTTTAAAATATAACTTCATTATACTTCAAAGATTTCATAGTACTATAGATATCTCTCTAGATACCGATCATCATTATTTATATATTATAAATAAAAATAATAATTATTATGCACCTATCCACCTTTTCTTAAATTAAAAAATAAAAAAATTAATAAAATATTGCATAATTCCCATGCCAATTTATGAGCCTAATAGTTATAGTTTGAACTAATTTAAAAAAAAAAAAACAAATTACAATTTAATCAAACATTGAACACACATTTTCTATTTGAATAATCCACTCAATTAGTGAAAAAAAGGTCAATTTTAACTTTTTTATATTTATTTGGAAATTATTATAGATACTACCAAAGGCTCAAATCATAATCTCAAATATGGAGAATAGGTTTGTATTGTGCAACATGATTAGATCAAGCACTGCTAAATGTAAGAAAATAATTAGAGTTTACATGGTAGAAAAATCTCTCTCTCTCTCTCTCTCTCTCTCTCTCTCTCTCTCTCTCTCTCTCTCTCTCTCTCTCTCTCTCTCTCTCTCTCTCTCTCTCTCTCTCTCTCTCTCTCTCTCTCTCTCTCTCTCTCTCTGTATATAGAGATGAAGAGAGAGATTTAAGCCCAACAAAATTTGTAAAAGTGAAAACCCCATTTAACAAATAAAAATAAAAAAAATAAAAAAATGAAAAAAAAAAAGAGTAAATAGAAAAATTGAGGGTTTGTCTGGGGCAACAGCAGTTGTTTGAAGAAGCAACCGTGAAGTAGCTGAAGAAAAAACTGCTATTCAAAAGGCTGCAGTGACTATTTAAATTTTTTTTTTTTTTAAATTCAGAACGCAACTTTCTAGCACCCACCGCAGGTAGTCAAGTCCAGTAGGAAAACGTAATTTTCAGTTGCAGTTTTTAAAAAATGATGGCAAAACGCAAGTTTGTCAAAAAGAAAAAAACTACGGTGCGATACAGCACCTCCACCGCACCGTTGCCCCCAAACGCACCCTGATTTTGTGAAATAATAACCCAAATTCGAATCGATTCGACCAGAACCCAAATCCGAACCCGAAATGATAGCAATAACATGAAGAGGATTTAATCTGAGAAAAGTATGCATCCATACTGTATGGCCTCCGCGTGAACGTTTAAAAGCATTAGTCAGAAACAAGTAGTCACAAATTTGTTCCTGCATTTCACAAGCAAATAAAGGATTAGTGTTAGTTAGCAGGCACCCCTACACG
>NW_018165551.1:122104-158135 GCF_001263595.1 Phalaenopsis equestris
AGAATTGAGTAGCATGTATGTAAATCTACCTTAAAAAATATGCTTTTCACCAAAATCATATGGTTTTTGATGAGACAAGATTCCACTTTTATATTGCTCATCCAATATAATGTTCTTTATGATATAAGGTCTTTGGCTCAATTATAAGGATCCACAAAAATCATTAAGTTAGCAGTATTTTTGATGTGATATAAAAGATTTGGGTAGTCTAAATGTAAAATTTATAGCTGTTAGACATGTAAATAGGTAAAAGTTGGGTGGTATATATGTAAAGGTCCCTAAAATCTTACCTGTTTGGAACTGGGGATCAAGGGAGAAAAGTTCCCTCTGTTCATCAGAAGGGTTTCCAACCCAATAGCAGAACATCCATGCAGCAACAGCAACCGAAGAAAACGAGAGCAGAGCCAAAAAGCCGAAATGCCGCACATCATTTGCAATTATTGCAACACCCAACATCGCAAATTCCGCAAGGCTCGCCATTGAAATCTCCGTCGTCCCGATCAAATTCGCCTTCGAAATAGGAATTCCGGTCTGAAGAATTTGGGTTCCAACAACATCATAAGACATATGACCCAGCCTCGACAAAACCTGAAACGAAAACACGTAAAATGTTACACAGAGTCGATAAGCGAAAAATCTGTACATACCACACAATTTTTATGCATTTACATGTCTAATAACTAAACATTCACATATACCTAAATCAGTCAAATCTTTAACATACATCAATGACATCACTACCATTGCCTTTTAAAAGTGAAATATGCCTTTCCATAGTTAGATGTTATAAATGTAAATATGAAACTTTGGGTGTTACATATCTAAATACATAAGAATTGTGTGGTAGGTATGTAAATTTCCCAAAAATCTATCCAAATGGCTTACAATCAGTAAGAGGAAGAAAAACAGCGGCTTTGACCTTGAGACAGAACCGACACAAAATACCCCGAGAGCTGCGGCGAGAAACACACTCTGAAATACTAATCCAGCAGCTCCTGCCTGTAAAAGTGAGTGAAGGAATCAGTGTAGGGCTGAAACGTAAATTGAATAAAAGAATGGGTTTTGGTTAAAACCTTCAGAATGCCTAATTTTTCAACTAGTTTGGCAGATATGAATGTCGCCGCAACACCCATGAAGGCAGATAACCCGCTAAACCCGCCAATGGTCGAGGGACTGACTCCTGTCATAGACGAATAGAATTGCCATATTGAAAATACAGGATAAATTAGCAAATTACAGCTTAAACAATTCAACATCAAAGGTTAAGCATGCAAATTGAAATATACATTTATACACTCCATTAGATGTGTGCGAGAAAAATACCAACATTTTGACTTTTAAAAGATGAAATACACTCTTTTAAGCATGAGTAAGGTAGCATGTAAAAATTAAATTTAGGTGTTAGATATGTAAATACATGGGACTTGAGTGGTATGTATGTAAATGCTCCATTAAAAATACGCAACCATTGTTTGATGCCACTAAAATTTGCTCAGCATGTAATATAAGCAAAGGAGCAGAAGCATAACTGGGGGAGTTTGATTGGTACAAATGGCAGTAAATATGACAATAAAGAAAGAGGCCGAAAAAAATTAGCAGCAAATTATCATAATTTAGCAGAAAAGAAAATAACTAAATCATACCATGATGCATTAGAAATGCTGTCATTATGGACCCTGGAGAAAGGGCGATGTTGAAATACAGGAATACATAAGCCAAACTTGCAGGAAGAATGGGCTGATTTCTATATTCCATCCAGCCATTTCTCATGGACTTGAATCCATTTTCCACTGAAAATACAATAATAAATCAGAAATGTTTACATACATAGCACACAATTCTTATGTATTTTCACGTCTAACACCTACATATTTATATTTACATGCACATCAAATACATCAACTTCACTATCTTTTTAAAGTAAATTACACAATTTCATACATAGTTTTATGACACTAAGGTGTCATAAGGCTTTGTTTTAGACATATTTGTGCCATGTGTTTTAGATCATCATCACAACTTTGTTAAGGAAACCGTTTTCTTGTTGTTTTTTATAAATTTTTGCGGTGATGAGTTGCCTTTTTCCAATCTAGTCTGTCAAAGTGCCGCGTCCTTAAGAAATTTGTTGTCTTATATATATATATATATATATATAATTCACACCATAATTTTTTAAATGGTTTTTTCTCCATGACAGCTTCACAGCCACATCTACAAAAAAAAAAAAAAAATACAGCCACCCGAAGCAAACCCTAAGTGTAAATATCAAATATTAGTTGTTAGATATGTAAATACATAAGAATTGTGTGGTATGTAAATAAATTTCCCAACATAATAACCCTACTATAGATACCTATTTTTCCCATATTGAAAAGATAATTAACTCTAAAGGAATTATCAGAATCCTGAGAGTGTTTGGAGCATTCAAGCGCACCACTAGAACTCCTGTTTATAAATTCTCCTAAAATAAACTGCAAAAGCTTAAACGGTTTGAGAAATCAATAAAAATTAACCCAAAAGAATATACAAAAATTGAATGTACCAAAATTGGCAATGCACATATCATCAGTCCAGAAGCAAGTTTTAAACATGTTACTGTACAGCATTTGGATAGCAAAAACCCAAAAATTGAAGCCCCAGCTATCTGCAAGCATTTTAAGCAATGACTCAGTGTTCACATAACCAACATATGTAAATTTACATATATACCGCCCAATTCTTATGTTTTTACATATCTAACCCCTAAATCGTGTTATACCAACCAAATCTTTTGTCACATAAAAAAATCACTATTTTAACTTTTAGAAAGTGAAATATATCTTTTCATGCATAAGTAAGGTGTCGTAGATGAAAAAATTGAAGTTTAGGTGTTAGATATGTAAATACATAAGAATTGAGTGGCATGTATGTAACTCATCCAAAAATCAAACTAACAGATGTAACATTCACCTCACAAAGAAGATCAATTCAGCATGGCGTTCGCATATGCTAGTGCGATTGGCCTATTAGTGCCTGCTAACTTTACATGACAGTAGAAACTAAATCATGAAAAGGAATAAGGGGCATTTACAAACATAGCACACCATTCTAATGTATTTACATATCTCACACCTAAACTTTCATAACACCTAAACTTTCATCCTAAACTTTCATATTTACACATATAACACTCCAATCTTTAATATCATATAAAAGATGGTATTATTACCACTTTTTAAAAGTGAAATACACTTTTTAAAAGTGAAATACACCCACACCCTTTCATGCATAGTTTTAAAGCACCAAAGTGCTATGTGTGTAAATATGAAAGTTTAGGTGTGAGATATGTAAATAAATAAGAATTATGTGCAAGGTATGTAAATTTCTCAATAAATAAATACATAAAGAACAAATAATTGCAGTAACTGAAATCATAAAATTACCAGAACAACCCATTCACGCTCAACCGTGACACCCAGAGCTAAGCCAGCAAGCCTTTCAATCGCCCCCACTGCAACCAACACTATAAACCAAGGTTGGAAAAGCACGGCTGATGCAGAATTACACGGCGGGCTACAGAGTGCGTGTATGATCATTGCCGCTGACAATAGCTGCGCAGCTGTCTGGCGCAATACACATGTTAATAACCAAATTTCAATTTAGCCGTTAAAAAATGACGTGAAGTTTGCTTTTTTGCATTTATACCACCCAAATCATGCATAACAAATAAAAAATATCACTGTTTAAATTTGTGAAATAAACCTATTCAGGGATAGGTAAGGTGGATAAATGTAAAAAATAAAGTAATGTGCATGCATGTAAATGTCCATTTTTTAACATAGGCTCAAAGTTGAATTTGTGAAATAAACCTATTCAGGGATAGGTAAGGGGGATAAATGTAAAAAATAAAGTTAGGTGTATGCATGTAAATGTCCCTTTTTTAACATAGGCTCAAAGTTTTAGCACACCTGTATAATGTTAAGACTGTGATATGCAGGAATTCTTGGAAAGTGATCCATGAGATTGCCAACCAAAGGAGCCCCAATGAATACTGACAGCTGAATTTAACAAAATCAGTCACTACTAATCATATCTTAAAATCTCCATGAAAAAAGGTGCATTTACATACATAGCACAAAACTCTTATGAATTTACATATCTAACACCTAACTTTCATATTTACTCACATAGCACTCAAATCTTTAATATCACATCAAAAATAACACTATTATCACTTTTTAAAAGTGAAATATACTGTTTTATGCATATGTTTAAAATACCAAAGTGATATGCAAGTAAATATGAAATTTTACGAGTGAGATGTGTAAATAAATAAAAATTGTGTGCTCTGTATGAAAAGTTCCCTATAAAAAAAAATACAAGTTGGTAACTTTAGCTACCTTGGCGAAAAAACCCACAACAGCGACAGGCAAAAGACTTGGATGAAGAGTTGCAACAGCTGTAGGCCATGCAAAATTCCACAGTTGTTCAACCACATTCCCAACAAGGAAGCTCGCATATAAAGCTGCAAACAACCTTTTCCCGATCAAATTTTATAACAACATAATCCAGATCTTCATAGAAACATAATCAGCCGAAATGATTATATCATAATACAGTTAAATTGAAGGAAGATTTAAATACATACCATCCAATTCCTATGTATTTACATATCTAACGCATACCTCTTATATTTACAAACATACCACCTTACCTATGAATGAAAAGGTGTCTTTTACTTTTTGAGAGTTAAAACGATAATATTTTTTATGCAATACGAAAGATTTAGGCGGTATAAATAAAAAAAGCAAAGTTTAGTGTTACATATGTAAATGCATAGGAATTGGGTGGTTATGTAAGTAAATGCCCCTCAATTGAATCGTGACTTATGCAACAAAAATCTCCGAGGATCATTATTCATGCTCCGTTTTTTTTTCCCTATTTTATTCTCTTGTGTGAAAGAAGTCTGAACAGAATCATGTGTTAAAGAGCTTGCTCAAGCTCATAAGCTCATTGCACTTAGATTTATAATGCTACTAACGGCAAGCTTAAGCGAAATAATTAGACCAAACTACAACACAATTTATTAATTAACTCTGAAAGCCGAAAAACATGTGAAATTTGCTCACCATATAAACCTGCAGGGTGGGCTGGAGTGGCTGCTAGAGCATCTTGTTCATCCTTGGTTAGAACCTGAAATGCAACTTCTTGACAAATAAGAATGCAATATTATTAATGCTGTATCTTGCACAAAATATGTAATTTCAAATAAATCTGGGTCCAAAATGTAAACAGGAGAAATAGATTATACCGGTACTTCTCTTAGAAGAGAATTTATGCAGTCATCTTCCTTTAATAGCTTTAATGAAGTGGAATAGAAAATATCTGATGCCAAGGGAGGCAATGTATTCGAGCAAGATGCTAGATCATCCGAAGTATCGTCCTCTGCTGCGATGGAGCTTGCATCAACATTGACATCCACAACAGAGCATTTTGAAGAAAAGCCACCAAACCTATCTCATCGAATAAGGTATAAAAACAGCTTAATACTTTTATATTTACACCACCCAAATCTTTCATATCACAGAAAGAATACCATCATTTTAATTTTTAAAAAGTGAAATACATATTGTCATGCATGTGTAAAACAGTGCATGTAACAATTGAAGTGTTGTGGCATGCATGTAAATCTTCCAAAATATTATCGCACTTGATGACTCCCTACAAAAATTCTATTATTCACATGGCGATTGAGTTAGTTGTCGTTTTTCATCCCAATTAAGAAACGAGTTGGCCATGATAAGAAGATCCCCCTTTTGAACAAGAACTAGATCAATAACACTATCAAAAGAAAGCATATCAATTTCAAAAATCATAACCTAAGTAGTTGTTTAACTTTGGTGTAGCTCCAGTGAAGGACAAAATTAGAGAGAGTCCTCTTAGATGTTTAGTCATATTAAACGTCGACCATCTGATGATCCGTTTAAGAGAGTAGATGTTTTAGATTCTACTTATGTTAAGAAAGGCAGAAGTAGACCTAGAAAGTCTTGGGCATATTGTATAAAAAACTATCTTAATTTATTATAATTAAATGAAAATATGACACTCAATAGAATGCAATGGAGAAAAAGGATTCATGTAGCCGACCACACTTAGTGGGATAAAGGTTTGTTGTTTTTGTTGATGTTGTATAACCTAAGGAGTCGTTTAGTAGCAAGAGTTAGCCTAGATTTAATGACTATTTGATTTGAATCATGAAAAAAAAAATTATACTCTTTAAATTCTACCGACAAATGTAATCATGTTTCTTGTAGTTTTGTGTTAAATCATGAATTTCTTAAATCCTAATAGAATTTGGATTTAACATGATGTATTATTGTAACTTCTCTTCTCTCTCAAACTTCGCTCAAGAAAAAAAAAACTATTATGTGGAATAGCAGATTGAGATGCATGCATCGTAGGCATAAAACCGCTAGAAATTTGCTATCAACAAATTATTTAAAGTTAGAGAATAAGAAAGAGGATATATTAATCAATGGGTTAAATAGAGATATAATTGAGAAATTATGAAGTGTAATAAAACTTAAGCCCATGAAAGAATAAAGTTGATAAGAAGGAAACCCAACCTAGTTAACTCGAGATCCACCATCAAGATTAAAGGGGAAAAACCAAATTATAAAAATGATGTCTTGCCACTGTGAGGAATATTTTCATATCCATTCCTATGATGTGACCGTGCTAACATAGATGAATGGCTTATTTATACTTTTAGGGTCATTTACATACATACCACATAATTCTTTTACATTTATATATCTAACACCAAAAACTTTAATATTTATATTCATAAAACTCAAACCTTTACATAACAAAATAGTAAAATGACACAATTACTAAACTTTTTAAAAGTAAAATACACTTTTTAATGCGTAGATTTATAACAACAAAATATTATAATTGTAAATAACAAACTTTAGGAGTTACATATGTAAATACATAAGAATTGTATAACATTACCCAATTGGTTGATTAAAAAAAAACAATGTGAGTGACAAGTGAGGTTGATTCATAGGAGAATTATACATGGCTCAATTCTTTATAAATTCTCATAGAACTAGACAAATATTCCTGGAAAAAACAGACACAATAGTGAAATCCAAATTTGCATCTAGAAGAAATATGTGTGAGGCAAATCACTATTTGCACGAACGACAGAGCAATTTAGAAATATTGCACCTACTGGTCCATATTAAGGTAAGTATATTCCCAGAAGAGAAGGTTCAATGGTTAATGCATGCCAAACATACGCAAATCTCAAATGTAGAACTCTTTCAACAAGTTGAGATTTCTCTATATAAGTAATAAAAGTTTATAATTTTTTATTATGCAGCTTAGGTAATTTAATAATTAAGAAATTTGCAGGATTTACCAAATCCAACTTGACCTAAATCCGACTTGTATTGAAACAGACCATGATCAAGGAATGACCTGCAAAGGGAGAACCCTGGCAGCCTCTTGCTGCGAATCAATACAGGGTAATGCTGCCGCCGCCGTTGCTGAGTAACCAAAGGCCTTCCCCGCTGCAGCAAAAGAGGCTGGGAGAAAGAAGAGTGAATAGCCAACCTCATGGACGCTTTAAGAAGCCGGAATTGACGAGGCGCCCGCACTCCTTTCGCCGATTCATGCGGCCTTGCGTGCCCGGCCGATCCAAAATCTAGGGTTCCTCACGGATTAAGCTTCCTTGAGAATTTGAAATCAAGCCCTCTCGCGCTGGCGGGCGAGCAGAGCCTTATCTGATGGGAGGTGAGGCGAAACAGAAGGAATGCGGGGGAGATGCGTCTGCTCTGATGGACTAACGCCTAAAATCTCATACTTACATGGGGTTTTCATGAAAATATGTATTTCATTTTTAAACAAAATATAATAATATTATTTCTTATGTGATATACAAACTAGATTGTTAAATGTGTAAATAGGGAAATTTAAGGGTCCGTTCGGGGTAGCTTATTTGATGCACATCTGACCTGTTTGGATAAACTGTGTTTTGGCAGCCTATTCATTTTCAAAATGTTGAAAACAGAGTTTTCACAATGCTGAAAACAGAGTTTTCACACTGCACCTGTCTAGGTGCGGTGGTAGCTTTCTAGTTAGTTTTCACACTGCACCTGTCTAGGTGCGGTGGTAGTTTTCTAGTTGCGGTCTGACTTTTCAAAAAAAATAAAAATTTACAATAGCTACCGCACATAACTTATCAGTAGATTATTTTCAATCAGCTTATTAGCAGATTATCTAATAAGTTGCAGCTGTCCCAAACAGACCCTAAATATGAGATATGTAAATATTTTACTATCACATATATCTTATGTATTTATATATCTAATATTCAAATTTTGTTTTTTTATTTATACCGCACAAAGTTTTTAAAAAATTAGAAGTTAGTGATTTGATATGTAATACATAGGAATTGATTGGTATATATGTAAATCTTATAACAAAATTTAATAAATACAATTTGTAATCAAAATAACTCTTTGGGATTAAATTTGTTTGTTTGTTTATTTATTTTTATGTATATTTATTTTGTTTTTAAAACTATATTTAAAAATAGTTTATAAATAGTTTAAACTTTCATGAAATAATTAAACATATTTTATTTCAAATAAAAAATTAAATAGAATAAAAAATTAAAAATAAAAGTGATCGAAAAAAAATGCTAAGTAGGGCTGTAAATGAATCAATGCACTCGATGAACAACTCAAACTAGTTTTGATTAAAATTCGAGCATGTTTATTCAAATTAATAAATAGACAGGCTTGAACGATTTTTAAAAATGCGTATCTTAAATGAAGTAAGTGTGAACATATTTGAATTTGTTTATTTACATATTTATTTGACTTATTGTTTGTATATTTTAAATTTTTTTTTATTTTTTAAAATAACTTAACTTGTAACTTATAAATATGCTTAAAAATAATAATACTTCAATCAAATAGCCAAATATATATATATATTTTCCAAATAAAAATAGAAATAAAATTAAAAATAAAAATTAAGTCCTCAAAAGGCGCCGTCTACCTCTTTCGGGTTTCGGATGCGGATGACACGAACTTTCCGTGTTCGAACTGACACGTAACGTATAGGTTATTTTTGGCGCCAAAAGTTCCCGCCAAATCACCCGTTCGGTAATTAACCCTACTAGGGCTCCATCTTGCCACCACCCGCGCCGACGATCCCAACTGCAGGTACAGAGGATTGCGCTGCACAGGCGATAACAAGTGCTGAAGAAGATCCATTCGTGCTCTATGGTAGCTTATCTTTTCCCACCAACTATGCTCCATTTCTTATTTTTCTGTACTCGAATGAAGAATATTGGTCCGTTTTCTCTCTCTCTGTCTCTTTGCAGGCGGATCCCGAAAACCCTGCTTCGAACACTGGGTCGTTTTCATCAGCGGGATTTAGCACCGATCGGCTACCTCCGGACTCGTCCGGATCCTCTGACGATGATGAAGCCGCCGTCGACCTCCATGCTCTTAGGGATGATGATGCTGACGGCGATGGTGAAAATGGGGAGGAGGAGGAGGAGGGCGAAGATCTCTTTAACGAAAACTACTTGATGTGAGTAGTTGGATCCCTCATGCCGTTTACGGCAACATTCTAAGTAATTTGATATTGATGACATAACTGGGGCTGGTTATAGGGACTATCGTCAGATGCAGAGCCAGGACCAGTATGAATCGATTGGCCTGGATGATTCAATGGAGGACGAGAGAGATCTTGACCAGATAATGGCTGATCGTAGAGCTGCGGAGATGGAGCTCGATGTAAGGGAGGGGCGCACTGCTGATGGTAATCGGAAATTGCCCCGAATGCTTCACGAACAGGGTAATGTTCTTAAAATCCATTTCCTCTCTCAATTGTATGATTTTATCGAAGTGACTTACAGATCACTGTTTGGTATTCCACTAGCGAAGGATCCAGTGGAAGAAAATTATGGCCGATGGGTTGTTTTTTAACATTGTTCTCTTATGATAACTAAGCTTTAAGCCTCCAATCTTATAGTTATCCTTCAGGCAACGTTGAATCATCATTTCAACAGTTGTCACTAACATCCAAGAAATGCATAAGCTTTAAGCCTCCAATCTTATAGTTATCCTTCAAGCAACGTCCAAGAAATGCTTTTTTAAGCTTCTTTGATCACAACTTGCATCCATTTTCCGAGCATGTTCATTTTAGCTCGCTGCAATTGCAGACACGGATGATGAGGACTATTTCAGGCGTCAAAAAAGATATAGAGCTGATTTCAGACCGCCAGGTGGACCAAGAAGTGAAGAAGATGTTGTTGGTACCCCAAGTTCACCTGGAAGATCTGGTCCGCCCAGGACGCCTAGGGATGATTTGCCCACCACTGATCAGACAGAGGAAGACACTTATGAGGTACCACTTTGCTTCTTACAATGATTCTTTGTGCTGTGCTTATTTAAAACATTGGAATACTTTGATAGGATGAATACGACGATGATGCCGAGCTAAATATGTATCGCGTTCAAGGAACTTTAAGGGAATGGGTCACCAGAGATGAGGTTCGAAGATTTATTGCTAAGAAATTTAAGGAGTTCTTATTGACATACGTGAATCCAAAAAATGAACATGGTGACTATGAATATGTTCGGTTGATCAATGAAATGGTGTTAGGTATATCTAATTTCAACTCTGACCTTAAATTTTGAGCTGGATAAAACAAAAAAATCTCAATTCACGCACTAACAGAGAATTTTAGTGTCAATCTTATGCAGCTAACAAATGCAGTTTGGAGATTGATTATAAACAATTCATTTACATTCATCCGAATATAGCTATTTGGCTAGCTGATGCTCCTCAATCAGTGCTGGAAGTCATGGAAGAAGTTGCTAACAAAGTTGTTTTTGATTTTCACAAGAACTACAAGAATATTCATCAAAAGATTTATGTACGTATTACTAATCTACCCGTATATGATCAGATTCGTAATATCAGGTCAGTCCCTTTGCAATTAACCCCTCATTTTCTTTTTATTGACAACGGTTTCTCTGATAAATAAATTATTTGCAACCCAGACAAATCCATCTGAACACCATGATTCGGATTGGTGGAGTTGTGACCAGGCGATCTGGGGTTTTCCCACAGCTACAGCAAGTAAAGTATGACTGTAACAAATGCGGTGTAATTCTTGGTCCCTTCTTCCAGAACTCTTACTCTGAGGTGAAAGTAGGATTTTGTCCGGAGTGCCAATCGAAAGGTCCTTTCTTGATCAATGTTGAACAGGTGTGTTTTTTCAAGGATGATTTACATACGTACTGCTTAATCCTATGTTTTTGTACATCTACATCTAAAATTCAACTTTTATCAATGTGCCCCCAAGGGGCTGAATCAACATTATTTTTGAGAGTGTGCGAAAATGTGCCCCCAAGGGGCTGAATCAACATTATTTTTTAGAGTGCGAAAAAAAAAAAGAAACATTGAAAGACTTGTTCTATTCATTGACCACTTGGGCTTATATAGAATCTTATAACTTTTTAAAAAATAAATCTCTAGACTTTTTTCTATATTTCTTATTTACAAATATGACTCTAAACTAGATATAAATCTCAACACTTCACCTCAAGATGGGCAAAAGGTATCCACTAAGCCCATCTTGTCAGATAACATAGACAAATTTAACAAGCTAAATTCTTTTGTGAGGCAATCATCCATTTGCTCTCCAATGGCTACATGACTTAGCTCCAGTAGTTTGTTATGCAGCTTTTCCTCGATGAAGAACCTATCAATCTCCACAGGTTTTTTTCTATCGTGTTGTTCTATGTTGTTGACAATGTTGATTGTTGACTTTGTTGCACCACAACTTCATTTGAGCTCTATGGTGCGCCTTGAGCTCTACCGACAAGGTTCTCAGCCACATCATCTCGACAACTCCTAAGACCATGGCTCTATACTCTCCTTCTGCCTTTGACCTTCCTACTACCGACTATTTCTTGCTCTTCCAAGAGATCAAGTTGCCCACATATAAACATGCAATATCCCCCCCCAAAAAAAAACGAAAATGCAATATCCAAATGTGGACCTTCTGTCATCAACACAACTTGCCCAGTTAATGTCACAATAGTTTTCAATGCCTACATGCCCATTGTTCTAAAGATCAATTGTTTCTCTAGTTCACTCATTCGGTACTTCATAATTTGATACAATGCGTACAAGTGGCCCTTCCCTAGATCTTGCATGCAGTGACTCGGCATGCTTACTGCAAATTATTTGTCGGGATGAGTGTGACTCAAATAGATGAAACGACCTACCAACCTCTGGTACTTCTTGCGGTCAACTGGCTCTCCTGCCTGCGCTCAACTTTTCCTTATGCACAATTGGTGAAATTGCAAGCTTGCATCCCAACATGTTTGTCTCTGTCAGCAAGTCTAGCACATGCTACCTGAGCTAGAACAATCTCCTCTACTCCACGAGCCGCCTCAATTCCAATAAAGCATCTAAGCTGTCCTGAGTACTTCATCTCAAACTTTCCCATCATTATCGGTGACTATTATATCATCTATATATACGACAAGTATAGTAATGTGACTACTATGTCATCGAATGAACACTTTGTGGTCGATTGAGCGGTTTTCAATTTGGTTTGCTCTCATAAGTGCTTCGGGACATTCATCGGAATCATCATACTTTGGGAAATCTCTAGAAGGTGTATATTCTTCCTTTTTGTTACTTTATTTTGTGTCGGTGTGTATGGACATATACTTTGATATTGTATCTCTTGATCTGATAGCTACTCCCCAAACGTCTTGTTGGTATACTCTTTCTCATTATCTGACATCAATACCTTCAATACTACATTTTGATCTGAATCGCTTTGTGAAAGTCTTTAAAGAAGGCAAGCACATCACTTTTATTTATCATCAGATATGACCAAGCAACACGAGAAAATCAATAAATGAAATTCAGAAAAAATCTATAACCATTCATCAAAGTTGTAGAAAAAGGTCCCCATATATCTAAATGCACCTAATTGAATACATAAGAACTTCTATTATCAAAACAAACATACGAGCTCCTAATACACTTACCAAATTCACAAGCATCGCACACTAATTTTTTGTTTATTTGTCTTTTCATACAAAAATGGATACAAATGACTCAATAACGAAACAAAGAGTGTCTCATACGTCTGTGATATAGTAGCTACACATCCTCCACATTCCTCAGATCCTCTTACTCCAACACTCTATGATTGATGTTAAGGCTGAGCTATCCCATCTTTATTCAAGTATCAGAGTCCACCATGTCATGTGTTAGTCGCAAGTTTCAGGTCAATTTCCTTCTCTTGAAAGAACAACTTAGGAATATCAAACAAAATAACACTTCTTAGTTGGAGAATAATGATACTAATGAATAAAAAGTTCACTTACATTGGATAGTTATATAATCGGTACCCCCACTGTACCCTTATTAACTATAGGTTGTGTTGTACCATCAACAGTTTAATCTCTGGAATTGTATAGGAAAAGGACTCATTAGATTTACCTATCACATGATGAGATGCACCAAAAGCTATTATTTATTCTGGTAATCTTATGGTGGATATAGAGGCAGAGCATATGTATTACGAGTATCTTGGCTGAGTGAGCATAAGTAAATGTATTGTCGTTGAATGATGGTAAGGTGGATGTATCCTTTGTCACACGCTCTTCGCTTTCTCTTCAACATTTCTAGGAACTTGTGATCATTATCTTTAAAGACGACCTCTTTAGTCTCCACTGCTACGATCACGTCCTCTAGACTGTGCACATTCACTCGTCTCTCTCTTCTTGGGTAATTTTGGACAAGCCTTGTGTCTCACTTCTCCACAGTTGTAGCACCTGCGGATCTCCCACAAAGCACCTATCATATTTGAGTCGTGGCAGTGAAAGCTGATCATGTACCCGAAGTCCACTTGGGTCTGAGTGTCGCCTCATGCGACTCTCCTCTTGTATCATCAAGGCGATGGCCTCATCCATTGAAGGGATCGTTGTCCAGGCTAGGAGGATTGATTTCCTTTAATCAAAGGCCGGGTTCAGATGAGGCAAAAACTGCTAGTCCTCATCTATGTAAAAATCTCCATTTCTTGCACCCTGGATCACCACAACCCGATATATGTGAGAAGTAATCAAGATCTTGCCACATCTACTCCAACTCTATAGAGTACTTCTGAATCTATCTATCAACCTGTACCAATGTCTCTATGTCACACTAAATCTGAAACACCCTCATGTTGGACATAATATGATTCCGCCTCTGATGCCATCTTATACATGCATGAAAAGTGGCGATCATCCTCTGATGCCATCTTATACATGCATGAAAAGTGGCAATCATTTTTTAAAAAATTAAAATAGTGGTATTTTTTATGTGATATAAAATATTTGGGTGTTATAAATGAATACAATAAAATTTCTTATATGCTATCAAACATTTTTTTCTTATATTTTTTTCTAATATTTTTCACGTCTAACCATCCTGAAATTCAGACAATTTACAGGAACTATCAAAAGCTTACCCTTCAGGAAAGCCCTGGAATCGTGCCTGCTGGTAGATTACCGCGATATAAAGAAGTTATACTTCTGAACGATCTTATTGATTGTGCCCGTCCAGGAGAAGAAATTGTACATCTTTTTTACACATTAATTTTAGTTTTAATAGATAAAAATTGAGTGCTGCCTCATTATTTCTTACTCATGATTCAATTATTTCAGGAAGTTACAGGCATATATACCAATAATTTTGACTTATCGCTCAATACCAAAAACGGTTTTCCGGTTTTTTCAACTGTTGTGGAGGCAAATTATGTCACGAAAAAACAAGATCTTTTTTCAGTTTACAAGCTTACTGATGAGGACAAATCAGAGATCGAAAAGTTGTCAAAAGATCCAAGGATTGGCGAAAGGGTTCGTCATCCAGCTTTTCAGTCTTCATTATCTTTTAGGAAGATTTACGTACACACCACTAAATTCTTATGCATATACACACATAGCACTTCAATTTTTTTCATAAATGCCTCTTTATAAATGCATGAAAAGGTGTATTTCACTTTTTAAAAGTTAAAGTAGTGATATTTTTTATGTAATATGAATGATTTGGGTGGTATATGCTAATATAAAATGTAAATTTTAGGTGTTAGATATGTAATTACATATAGTGGTGTAAACGAGCTGAGCTTGAGTAAGCCCAGACTCAACTTGTGTTCGGCTTGTTACAAAATACAGTTGGTGGTGTTCGGCACGTTTGTTTAGCCAGCCGAACACGAGTTCTTGAGTCATTTTCACATCCCTAGTCACGTAGCCAAACCCTAATCACGCAGTCGTAGGATATTAAGGACAGGGGCAAGATTTAAATCTTATTCTTTATATTAAAATATCTTTTATATATATATATAATTTAATATTTCGAGTCAATACAAGCAAAACATGATCAAACAAATATTTGTTCGTGATATGCTGATTGGCTCATCAAACGAATTGAACACGAGCTACATAACATAACAAGTTGAACACGAGTTGTTCGCAAACAACTAGCCATTTTGACAGCCCTGAGTACATAGGCATTGGGTGGTATGTATGTAAGTGCCCCCATTATTTTTTTAGGAAAATTTATGACGTGGTTACATGTCTAACGCCTAAACTTCAATTTTTACATACATGCCACCTTACATTGCAATTAAAAGAAGTATTTAATTTTTTTGAAAATTAAAATGGTGATATTTTTATGTTATATGAAGGATTTGGGTTATATAAATATAAAAAAGCAAAATTTAGGTGTTACATATTTAAATTTTCGTATTTTTTTAGTGACGCTTAAAGCCATATTTGCTGCAGATTGTAAAGTCCATTGCACCTTCAATTTATGGACATGAAGACATTAAGACAGCGATTGCTCTCGCCATGTTTGGGGGGCAAGAGAAAAATGTGAAGGGAAAACATAGATTGAGAGGAGATATCAATGTTTTACTTCTCGGAGATCCTGGTACTGCTAAATCCCAATTTCTCAAGTAAGGATGACTTGACATGATTGAAGAAAATAGTAACTATTCTGCCTGTTTGTTTATAGGGGCATTTACAAATATACCACCCAATTCCTATATATTTACACATGTAACTCCTGAACTTTACCTTTTACAATTATATGACTGAAATCTTTCATATACATCAAAGTTAACACTATGTTAACTTTTAAAATGTAAAATATATCTTTTCATGTATTTTCATGTATAGGTAAGGTGGCATGAATATATAAATTAAAATTTAGATGTTACATATGTAAATATATAAGAATTGAGTGGTATGTATGTAAATCCTTACTGTTTATAGCTGATGACTATACTTTTGTGGCACAGGTATGTTGAGAAGACTGGTCATAGAGCTGTTTATACAACAGGTAAAGGAGCCTCTGCGGTTGGCCTTACAGCAGCCGTTCACAAGGATCCTGTTACAAGAGAATGGACACTAGAAGGAGGTGCTCTAGTCTTAGCTGACAGAGGGATATGTCTCATTGATGAGTTTGACAAAATGAATGATCAGGACAGGTAGCATAACATTTTGTTCAAAATGGTGCTTTTACATACATATCGCCCAATTCTTATGTATTTACCTATCTAACTTCTAAACTTTGCTTTTTACATTTATACAACCAGAATTGTCATTCCACATAAAAAATACCTCTAAACTTTTAAGAAGTGAAATGCACCTTTTCAAGCATACATGAGGTAGCATATATGTAAATATTGAAGTATAGTTTTTAGATATGTAACTATATAGGAATTGAGTTGTGTGTATGTGAATCTTCCCATAAATTATTATGGGGCATTTACATACATACCACCCAATTCCTATGTGTTTACATTTCTAAAAACTAAACTTTACTTTTTTTGATATTTATACCACCCAAAATATTCATCTCTCATAAAAAAATGCCACTTTTTTCAATGTCTAACACGTAAACTGTCTTTTACATTTATACCACCAAAATTTTCATATCACATAAAAAATATCACTTTTTCGAACTTTTATAATGTGAAATACAGCTGTTTCATATGAACATTTTCATGCATATGAATGGTGATATATATGTAAAAATTAAAGTTTGGGTTGCATATGAATGGTGATATATATGTAAAAATTAAAGATTGGGTGTATATATGTAAATACATAGGAATTGAGTGGTATGTATGTAAATATTCCAATTATTTTACTGCTATTATTTCTACCTGTCAACCAATAGATCGGTTTCATCTGCTTAATTGCAGAGTTAGTATTCATGAAGCCATGGAGCAGCAAAGTATCAGCATATCTAAAGCAGGCATTGTGACTTCTCTTCAAGCCCGGTGTAGCGTCATATCTGCGGCGAATCCAATTGGTGGAAGGTGACTGCAAAATTTTAAATAACTGGTTTTATTTATTTGTCACACTATTCCTTGTTGAGGTAACAATTCAACCTTTGTTGGTCAGATATGATTCGTCCAAGACATTTTCGCAAAATGTGGAGTTAACCGATCCAATAATTTCTCGGTTTGATATCCTGTGTGTTGTGAAGGTTATCCACTCAAATCAGTAGCATTATGCTGTCTCAATTACTTTCTACATTTCATTTTTGGAAGAATTACATAAATACCACTTAATTCCTATGTATGTACGTATTTAGCAACTTAACTTTAATTTTTGCATATATACCACCTTACCTTTGAAAGTTAAAATAGTGCTATTTTTTACGTGTTATGACAGGTTTTGTTATGACAGGTTTGGATGTTGGATGATAAATGTAAAAAAAATAAAATTTAGGTGTTAGATATGTAAATACATAAGAAGTGGGTGGCATGTATGTATATGCCTCTTCATTTTTTGTTGTCTTGTAATTTAGTTTTAATAATTAGCTCTGCTAAATTTGAATGCAGGACATTGCTGATCCAGTAGTTGACGAAATGCTTGCAAAGTTTGTTGTTGATAGCCATGCCAGGTCACAACCAAAGGGTGGAAACATAGAAGACAAAGCTGCAAGCAACTCCCAGGATGATTCACAGAGTTCAGAAAGAACAGCAGATCCTGATGTATGATGGTTAAACATTTTTTATTTTGGAGCCTTTACATATATAGCACACAATTTTTATGTTTTTAGATATCTAACGCCTTACTTTGATATTTACATACATAATGCTCAAATCATTGACATCACATAAAAATACCACTATTTTTAACATCTTTAAAGTGAAATGCACTTTTTCAAGCATGAACTTTTTATACCAGGTGTTATATATGTAAATGCTTAAGAATCGTGAGGTATATATGTAATTTTTAATAATATTTTTCTTAGAGATGTTTATATATTCTATTGATAAATAATGGCCAGGTACTTACACAAGATATGCTCAAGAAGTACATAACGTATGCAAAATTAAATGTTTTTCCAAAGTTACACGATGCAGATTTGAACAAGCTTACTCATGTATATGCAGAGTTGCGGAGAGAGTCGTCTGTAAGATTCTTCTTTCTTATCGAAACATGATTAAAACCAACATCTTTAAGTATAATTCATATTGATTTATAAATGATTTTATAGCACGGACAAGGAGTCCCGATTGCTGTGAGGCATATTGAGTCGATGATAAGAATGTCCGAAGCTCACGCCAGAATGCATTTAAGGAGTTATGTGACGCAGGAAGATGTGGACATGGCTATTCGGGTTTTGCTAGATTCTTTCATCTCCACGCAAAAATTTGGCGTTCAGAAAGCCCTACAGAAGGTGATCTTTTCTGTTCTAATTTTTCTTATTAATAAAAAAGTTGTGTTCATTGAATTACTACTTTTGAAAGGATGTATAATTCCTATATTTGGGACTATTGGGGATAGGGAAAACATAAGGAAAGCTCGAAGAGTGAAAAAAAAGGAATTAAAAGTGTTAAAATAGTGCTTTAACTTTTTGCAGGAGATCATTTTATTCCCAAAGTCTATAAAAATGTCAATTTAATCCCCAAAATTTTAATATTAGCTGAACTAGTGCTCGAGCGGAAATTGGCCTCTGTGGAGGACCATTTCAGCCCCCAATTTAAAGAGTTTGAAGACTAATTTAACCTTTTTATAGACTCTGGATTAAAATGATTCTATGAAAACAGTCAGGAGACTATTTTGGTAATTTACACAAAATAGAATATAAGATCAACTTATAAGAATTTTATACAGCCGTCTATTACCACATAAATGTGACGTCCTTCATAAAAAGAAACTAGTTAAACATATAATAAAATTTTTAAATGGCCTTTGATGAACTAATCCTCAAACACTTGCAATTAAGTCTAGCTAGTGTTTTTTTAAGGGTAAAAATTAGGCTCCACGGCTCAATGAGGGCATCATGTTCCCCTTATTTATTTCATAGTTTCTTGATTTTTTAGATTGGAATTAGATTACTATTTTTTAAAGGCAAACGTTAATTTTGTTGCAGAGATTTAAAAAGTACATGACATTTAAGAGGGATTACAATGAGCTTCTTCTGCATCTATTGCGTGTGCTAATGAAGGATGCAATGCATTTTGAGGAACTCTTGGCTGGGCCAGCTGCTCACCTCACTCATATGGAGGTGAAGGTGGAAGAACTTAAAAACAAGGTTAGATTCAGACGCCTTTATATTATATGGGGCATTTACATACGCACAACCCAATTCCTATTTACTTGCATATATAACACCTAAACTTTTCTATTGACATTCATACTACTTAATTCTTTCAAATCACATAAAAAAATCCACCATTTTAACTTTTAAAATGTGAAATATACTTTTTCATGCTTAGATACGGTGGTATATATGTAAAAATTGAGATTCAGGTGTTAGACATGTAAATACATAAGAATATAGTGACATTGCATTTAAATCTTCCTTGTATTGTTTTCTCCTTAACTAAAAATTTCTCTTGTGATTTTTGAATCAGGCACAAGAGTATGAAATTTATGATCTGAAACCATTCTTTTCGAGCGCAAATTTTGTAAACAGCAACTTTGTTCTGGATGAAGGCCGGGGTGTGATCAGACACCCACTTGCTAGGTAAAAATTCATTCTGGTTTTTGCTAGCTGCTTTTTTTATTAAAGTCATGATAGTGAAATCTGTTATATTTTATTATTGTTGGTAGATGCCACAGTTGTTGAATTGTTTAATTTGATTTTGAGTTTGTGTTTGTAGCTAATGTCCGGTAACTTGGCTTCGAACAATTTCTCGGTCCTGCTAATTTTCTCTTACTATAACTCGGCCTATATTGTGAAATATATTTGATGTTTTACTGAATGATATTGATATATTTAGTTTTGTTTTGACAGCTGTTTTATGTTTCTGGTGACAGTTAATGTTTTCAAATTTGTCCACAAATAAAAAGGAAATTATGGCTTTTTTATTGCCCCAAAATATACAACTCAAGATAGGGATAGAATTACCTTTGCTTTAGGGGTGTACAAAATTATTTTTTTTATTCCGCTCGCATTTAGAAACTTAGGCTCTGCTGGCGCAGACTTGCGGCGATGGTGCAACACCACACCGTTGTTTTGGTCGTTTGGGTAAACTGCATTTTGGCAAGTTTTTCAAAAAGTTATCGCTGAAACTAGCGTTTTCCCACCGCTCCTGGCTAGGTGTAGTGGGAGCCTTCTAGCTGCTGTCTGACTTAAAAAAAAAAATTTGTATTAGCCACCGTAGCTTTCTGTAATATCTTTTTGCAATATCAGATTATTCTTTAACAGCTTCACAACAACTTCTTAATAAGCTGTAGCTGCTCCAAACGGAACCTGGGGCAGCTTATAAGTGCGGGTAACATTTTCAAAACGTCGCCTCACCATTTGGAAAAACACGTTTCGATAGCTTATTTGAAAACACGGTTGAGTTTTTACACTAAACGCAAGCCAAGGGTCGAAAACGCCGCGTTTCAGGATAAACTGCTTATTTGAATAAGCACAAGCTGTCCCAAATGCACCCAAGGCTTTTGTCCCCCATGAATAAAATTTTATTGTAGAATCTATCATGTTCAATTTGGTATCAATAAATTTGTCAAAAAATTCGTTTGACTTAGAAAATAATTGATATGCTAAGCTTGCCCTTAGTTCTTGTCTATTTATTGTAGGGATCAAGATAATTTTAGGAAGGATCATTGTCACAACTTGGATTTGAAAAGGTGGTATATATTGATAATGTGAGATTAAAGGGAGGGTTTAATTTTTATTTTTGAGACAAGTCTTAAAGTTGAGATTAGTTAAATTTATTTTGTGCTCTTAAACAACTCACTTATGCATAATTTTTAATTTAAAATGTATTGAGCGTGTGAATAGAAATATAATTAAAATTTTAATAAACAAATTGCGTTTTTAAATATAGTTCACTAGGAATTAATAACTACAATTAATAAAGAAAGGGTTGAAATAATAACTTTATAAATAACTTTATATAAATTGCATTAGTTGAGTAATATTTCGTAAGTTTTAAATAGTGCAAATTTTATATTAAGTGCTATGTAAATAATTATTTTAAAATGAGTTATTTTATAGATAATTAAGCTAATTATCATTATGAAAATTATTTTTAAAATCTTGAACTAATGTATAATCTATTTTTAGAATTATAAAGTCGAAGCTTAAAACTAGGATAAATTTTTTTTATCTTGTTTAGGCTTTTGATTTCTTAACGGATTATTCATTGTATGTTTGTAATTATGAAGGTGAGAATGTGTGGTTATCAAAAAAGTGTTCTAAAGAATTATAATTAACAAGAAGCTCTTAGATGGGAGGGTTTACAATTAGTGTGTATTGGTTAATGTAGACAAGGATTCAAAATTTTATTGTCGAGGACTTGCAAGTAAAGTTTGTATTGGTGATGAGTAGCATAGTGTATGAGAAAGGTTTGTTGCAACATGGCATTCAAAGAGAAAACCTTCTAGAGAGAATTATTTCGAGTTCCTTTATTACGCATGGTGTATATCACATCAATTCTTTGAGAGAATTTTAATCGAGAAGAAACTCTAATATTTGAGGGTATGTGATTCATGGTTGTTAGTCAAGGGGGACAAAATTTAGGTGTCCATAACTTACAATGAAAGTTTGCATTTGCTAAGGGTAGTACGGGGATGAGGAAGGCTTGGGTCTTCTCAAAGGGAAGAACTGTATAAGAATGACTAACAGACTCTAGTTTCTTCTAAGCTCTAATAAGATATTATGTTGAAAGCTCTAAATGAATTTTTGCCTAATCAGCCTCTAGGATCATGTACATAGATTAATGGTCTTTCGGCTCGTGAGCCGAGTTCAATGAGTTAACAAGCCAGTTTCAAACAAGCCCTGACTCGACAAATTTTCTTGTGAGCCTACTCATTTAAAAAAAATTATAAACTATACTCAAAATAAGTTATAATTTGTGATTTTATCTTTAAATGAGGAAAAATATTTAAAAATGATATTCTATATTTTATATTAAGTGATTCTTTTTTAATTTATCTCCTAATTTTTCATCATATTTATTATTTAATTATAAAATTATCTTGATATAAAAAAAATGATCTGGCCTAGGTACTTGGTGTTAATAAAAGTGGGAACAAACGATTAGACGGTAAAAATAAATATTTTTAAATAGTAATATTAGTCCACATTAATATTAAATTATAAGAGTCACTAATTCAAAACACATAAGTTAAACAAAACACATAAAATCATTTAGTCTCTTAAAGAAAAATAAGTAATACAATAAAATTGACAAAATATAGAAATAAATAATGTCACCTCTCATCAATAATTTTTGTATCCTTTAAACAAACTCCTCATATCTCAATCATTTTAGTATAACAATTCTTTTTCCTATAAGATTAGTTAAGTAACAAATTAGATTGTAAGCAATTTAATTAGTAATTATCGCTTCATTATGCAAATGACTAACGTGATAGTTTAAAAAAAATTGTTGATCAATTTATAAAGTAATTTTTGTGTTTTATAAAATTTTTATTCAATCATTTTAATCAACTATATTTTCATTCATTTTAATTATTTTTTTTAAAATTTTTTAAATTTTAAGACATTTCAAGAACAACAAAATCTTGTTCATTTTATGTCATAAAGACATCAATTTTTATTTTGTACTATAAAGATACAGTTTTTCTCATTTTTTTCATTCTATACTATAAAGGCAATATCATAAGACATCAATTTTTATTTTGTACTATAAAGATACAATTTTTCTCATTTTTCTCATTTTTTTCATTTTATACTATAAAGGCAATATCATTTTTATTTTTAATTTTATTTTCTTTGATATACATGAGTATAATAATGATCCCATTTAGTCCAATAAGGGGGTGACTCCTGATAGACTTAATAATATATCTTTCATTTAACTTATATTTGATTTCTTTTATTCATTAAATCCATTTATTTCTCTTTTAATGCAGTTTAAAATATAAAAGAATTGAAATTATAAAACAACCATATCGTTTTTATTTTTCTTTCGATTATAAGAGTATATTTAGTGCTTTCAATATGTATCAACACAAAACATTTTTAAAATAAATAGACTGAATTTAATGCAAAGAAATAGTATTCACCTTGATTTCATCTTATAAAAATATTTTTTTCAAGTTTTTTGATTTTTTTCTCAACAACTTCAATTATATTTTCATTCATTTTAATCAATTTATGTTGCCTGTTTTGTATAGTTTTTAATCTATCTTTGATCAGTCGAATGTTCACACTAACATCATCTATTAAATCTACACTCCTCACTTTCATTTCAACTGTTTTAGTCTAGCACAATTATTTCTTGCACTTTGTTCCATAAAGAATTTCATATGGAGTCATTCAAATGCTTGTATGGTTATTATTATAAGCAAATTTTATTAGAGATATATGTGACTCTCACGCTCCATGAAAATCTAGTATATACATAAACATAATAAATCCTCTAAAATTTTAATAGTCCTATCTGATTGACAATCTGTGTCTGGGCGAAAAGTTATATTAAAAGTCAATCTTGTACTCAAAGCCTCTTAAAATTTTTTCCATAATCTAGATATAGACATGTCATTTAAAATTATAGACCTGGGTATCCCATGGAACCTTATAATCTCATTCACATATAATTTTGCTAAGTCTTAATATAAATTGTCTGTCTAATGGGCAAGAACTAGGCAGACTTGATCAATTTATCTATAATAACAAAAATTGAACCTTATCCTTATCTTAATCTGGGCAAGTCAAACACAAAATTTATAACATTGTCCTCTCATTTTTACTTTGGTATTGGCAATGGTTGCAACTAAAAGTCTGGTCTTTGATGCCATGCCTTCACTAGTTGATATATATGACATTTAGTCACAAACTCTACATTATTTTTTTTTATCCTGGCCACAATAATATTTTTTTGAGCTCCTGATACATTTTATTACTTCCTGGACAAATAGTCTAGTTAGATAAATGTGTTTTCTTTAGAATTTTTTTTTCAACTCATTCACATGTAGAACTTAGATTTCACCTTTACATTTCAACAAACCATCTTCATCTATTATATGTCTCTGCAAACAGTTTGCCTTGACTTGTTCTTAAGATCTTCTGAGCAGTATCATATGTGGCTAGTGAATCTTCGATTATATCTTTTAAAATAGATTGAACTGATAACTGAAAAATGTTCTCAACATTATAAACAATCAATGATAGCTCCAATCTTTCCATATCATTGATTAATGTTTTTTGCTAAGTAATCAATCAATTTGAATTACCTAGAGTATTTCTATTTAGTGCATATACAACCACAATTGTCTTTTCCGGTGATATTGAATATCTAAATCATAATATTTAGTAAATTCTAGCCATTTATTCTGCCTCAAATTTAATTCTTCCTGTGTAAATATATACTCAAAGCTCTAATAATCTATAAAAAATTCATATTTTACTTCATACAAGGAATGCTTTCATATTTTAAGTGCAAACACAGATGTTGTTTACTCCAATTCATGTGTACATTGGATAATCTCTTACATGATTTTTATAAGCCTTGAGAGAAATGATTTTCTTATGTTGCATAAGCACACAATTCAATCCTTTTGATGAGATCACCGTAAATTTGAAACCCATTTTGACCTTAAGAGAATAGTTAAACTTGGGTCATCATTTTCACCTTTTAAAATGCTCCTCACAATAATCTTTTTCATTCAAATTTTACTTTCTTTTCTGTTAGCATGGATAATGGTTAGCAATTTTAGAAAACCCTTTCACAAATCTCTTGTAATATCCAGCAAGACTCAGAAAACTTCCTACTTTTGTAACTGTACTTAGTGTTGGCTAATTTGAAATTATCTTTGATTTTATTCTGATTCACAAATATAATTTCTCCACTTATTATATGTCGAAAAAATCACACTTTTCAACCAGAAGTTACACTTTCAAAACTTTGCTGATAATTTGCTCTTTCTCAAAACTTGTAGAACAACATGAAGATTCCAGGTTATTGTGCTCATCCGTTAAACAC
Source organism: Phalaenopsis equestris (assembly GCF_001263595.1). Classification (NCBI taxonomy): domain Eukaryota; kingdom Viridiplantae; phylum Streptophyta; class Magnoliopsida; order Asparagales; family Orchidaceae; genus Phalaenopsis; species Phalaenopsis equestris. Next base: position 147,618 of record NW_018165551.1, read on the forward strand.
ACTAAAATACCATTTATAAAAACGATCACAATGATATCCGACAATAGCTTGAAAATTTTATTTAATCATCCTAATGACTCTTTTTAATCATGACTAAAGCCTATTTATCTCTGATTCCATTTTTGTCATGATCTGACCCAATACTTGGAGTTTATAAAGGTGAGAACGGATGGTCTGGCGATGCAAGTAAACATTTTTAAACAATAATATTAGTCCACTAACATTCAATTATAAAAAAATTATTTAATCTATAATACATAAGTAAACACCCTCTAAACAAAACACAGAAGACATTCAGTCTATTATAGAAAAATAAGCAAATACAATAGAAGTGATAAAAGATTAAAATAAAAGTCTGCTATGATTATCAACAATCACCCTCTAGTAAAGAAATTTCCTCATATCAGTCATCTCTGTTTAACAGATTTTTTTTCTAAAAGAATAATTAAATAACAATTTAATTTTTAAGCAATTTAGCGAATAATTATTACTTCACTATGTATTAAATCATTATGAAAATGTTTAACATGATGGCTGTAAGAAATATATTGATCAATCTATAAAGTAGATCTTATATTTTCTAGAATATTTTTTTAATTATCTCAATTATTTACATTTTTATTTCTCTTAATCATTTTTTTTTTCAATTTTCTTTTACTTTTAGAGCTCATTTTAAGAGCACCATCAAAATCTTTTTCATATTATATCATAAAAGCGCAATCATTTTCATGTTGTCATAAAGGTACAATCTTTTTTATTTTATCTATCATTTTGTGCCATAAATGCTTTTATTTTCTTTTTCTTTACCTGCATGATTACACGATTCAGTAGTGTTCTCAGCTAGTATTAAAAGTGGGTTATTGTTGATAGACTTAATTATTTATTTTAAATTTAGCTTATATTTAATTTTTTTTATTCATTAATTCTATTTGCTTTTTATTTAATGTTAGTATAAAAGATAAAAGAATTGAAATCATAAAATTATCATATCATATTTATTTATTTATTTCGATTTTAAGAATACTTGGTGTTTTTAATATATACAAACAAATGACACATTTTGAAAAAAAAAAAGAAAAAGTGAATTTAATGCAAATAAAACAATAATAACTTACATTAATTTCACCTTATAAAATGATTTGATTTTCTTACAATAATCTTGGATGCTATGACAATTCACTTAAATTTATAAACCTTTTAAATTGATGTTTATCTCATTCTCGCTCTTCTTTCTTCTACCAAAATAACAATCCCTCTCAACTTTTGTCAATTAACACCTGGCTGGTTATATCTCATAACATTCTAATGCTAACATGTAACAATTTATAATTAAATTGACTCCAAATACTGCCAAGGAAACACTAACAATTTCTAATTAATAGACTTAAGCTCTAGAATTCAATTAATTAATCAAACTCAAGCTGAGGTGGCCCGAACTTGACTCGTTTCATTTACACCCTTATCTTATTTTGTCAACTGCGGAGACGACTAGGTCGATAAAACTTGTGTCAATCTATCCTCGTCAGCCAAGCTGATTTGAACTCACTGCAGGTGTCAAAATGTTGAATTTAATTTGTTCTCATTCACTGTCTCATGTTCTGTATACTTTAGAATATTTCATCAATTCTGCCAAAATTCTACCTTTCAGAAGCTGATGTGCTGTATGGCCCTGAACAATCCATCCATCTTTCCAAAGTTCCTCCCTTTTATGCTTATTATTATATTCATACATCTGTCTTAATTATATAATATATCTTTGATATTCTGCTGATATATGCTTCCATATTTATTTATTTACTCAGTTATTTCTAAATACCAAGTCACAAATGATACCCATATCTGTCACATATTTTCCAGTTCTAAGGAACTATTACTCATTGAATTATTTAGTATTTGTAGATCATGTGCTGTAACTTTGGCTTAAAACACATCATCAATATATCCAAAATTCTGATTGTCAGCACTGTTGTGCTGTAACTTGGCTTAGAATGACTTTGTTGCCATGCATAAGCAGCTAGACTTGTGTTCTTATGCTGCATCATATTGATATGTTTTGTTTTAGGGGACTTTGCATAAACATTACAAAACTCTTATTGATTTACAAATCTAACATCTAAAATTTCATTTTTTTTTTATATTTATAATGCGAGCTTTTCATATGCATGAAAATATGTTATATGTGAAGTATAAGATTTGGATGTTTTGTTTTAATATATCATATATCTTTTGTCTTTAAAATGTAAATAAAATAATTTTTATAAAAAAAAAACATTTTTTAATTTTTACATTTGTTTGGGTTGTAATGAGTTTAGTGAATGGTTTTGAAAATCGGGCCGGACATTCAAAGTTACAACTATTAAATTGGGGTTGAATCGGAAGATCATTTAAAAAAAATTATTTTAATATGATTTAAATGATTTAATAACTGCTTTATAATGATATTTTTTTACGGATTCAATGTGCAGTATTTTAATTTAAAGTTTTTCTTTTTGATTATTTTAAATATAAATTTAATTATTTTTTTGTTAGGGCGTTTACATATTTACTACCCAATTCTTATGCTTTTATATATGCAAAGCTTATTTGGTGCGGTGGTCTGAGAAAACTGCGTTTTAACAGCTTATGATTTTTGAAAATAATGAAAACAACATTTTCATGTCGCGCCTATTTAGATGTGACGACAGCTTTCTGGCAGTGGTCTGATCTTTCTAAAAAAAAAAAATTGTAAAAGTCAGCGTATCTAGCTTATCAGCAGATTATTCAGTAAACTGCAACTGTCCCAAACATACCCTTAAACTTGCCTTTGATGTTTATAGTTATGCCATTTTTCATATCATATAAAAAGTATTAATATTTCTTATTATTTTTCTTTAATTAAGTTTTTTTTTTATTTTCTAATCAATCAATTAAAGTTAAGTATAAAATTTGTCCATGTTTACAACATAATTTATAAAATATCATATTAGCTCATCGGTTTAGGTCTATTTCGTGTCAAAGCATTTTTCATTTTAATTAAATATGAGGGTATCAGGGTAATTTCACTTTCACTTCTTAAAAGTTAAAATGGTGGTCTCTTTGATGTGATATGAAAAATTTGTTTGGTATAAATGTAAAAAAGCTAAGCTTAGTCAGATATGATATATAAATACATAAGAACTTAGTTGTGTGTATGTAAATGATGCATAGCCCTTTGTAGGGCTGTTCAAACAGCTCGTTGTCCGGAATAGGTCGTGTTCGACTCGTTAAGAAGCTCGTGATTGGCTCGTTTGATAAGTTAACAAGCTGAAATCGAACAATACGAACAAAAATTAGTTCGTTCGTGTTCGACTCTTTTTGACTCGAAATACTACTCAAGCCTATAAAGATTTATAGTCAATTAAAAGTTAGATTATTAATGATGTTTTAATATAAAAAAATATTAAATTAGATTCTAACGATGTTTTAATATAAAAAAATAATTTTTAAATATTGCACCAACCCTTAACATCATATACTAAAAAGACTTTTTGTTCATGAACAGCTCGTGTTCAGTTCGTTAAGCAAACGAGCTGAACACGAACATAGAGCTAAAAATATAAACGAGCCGAACCCGAGCTGAGCCTGGGCTCGCTCGTGTTCGGCTGGTTTACACCCCTACCCCTTTGTTTAATTAACATTATTATAAAAGAGTTTTATTTTATTGTATGCTAAATATAATTTCATATTAGCCAATAAAGACAAGTTGGTGGTGTTTCAACATGCTTGAATTAGCACAATTGACACTGAACTTTTCCAAAAGGTTGAAAAAAAGGTCAGAAATGTTATAAAAGATTGAATAAAATTTTTGCATGCTTGAATTGATTAAATCAGAATTTGAATGGGTTGGATATGGCTTGAGGAATTTTAGCTTATTCTAAGCTTTATTTCTACCTTAAAATAATTTCATAATAACTTATGATGACAAATTGGTGTCTCAACATGTTTGAATTGACTCAATTCATCACATTCTCTAATAAGTTAAATACAATTAGATATGTTCAAAATTATTGAATAAGGTTTGCCAATTTGCCTTTTGGAGATTTTTCGTATTTCTCTTGTTAAAAAGTATTACTGTTCGTGTTCAGTTCTTTTATATTTCAAAAGAAAAAAAAAACGCGTTCATGTTCGGTTTGTTAACTAACGATCTGATTTTGACAACTCTAGTCACACGGCTGTAGGATGTTTAGAGTTGCGGTGAGATTTAAATCTTATTATTTATATTAAAATATTATTTAAATATATTTTAATATGTTTTTATTCTATTTTTAAGTTAATAATTTTAATTGATTATAAATCTTTGTAGGCTTGTAGTCAATTAATTTTTTTAAAAAAATACTATTCATCAATTATATATAAATAATTTAATTGTTTTGAGTCAAAATAAGCCGAACACGAACAACCAAATTTTTGTTCATGTTATGCTCGTTTATATATCGAGCAAAAAAAAAATTGTTGTTACTGTTCAGCTCATTAACTTGGCAAACAAATCAAACACGAGCTTCTTAACGACCGAACACGAGCTACTTGCAAACAATGAGCCGTTATGATAGCCCTAATTGTAGAAGTCTCTCTCCATCACCTTTTGCATATATCATTATTTTTCTAAAAATTCAGCTATGTTACATTTCACTTCTAAACATTGTATAAAGAAATAGGTTTAATGTGTTAAATATCATGAATCACATAATCATGTTTGTTTAGTGATTGTAATATCTAATGAGTAATGTATTATCGTCTTAGCGTTGCACGAGAATTTAGCACACACTCAGATGAAAGTGAAACGACCAGTTATGACTTGAAACAACCAATGATGACACCAGAAGTTTTTACGTGGAAAACCTGTAAAGGGAAAAAACTACGGGGTCTGACCCAATTGTAAAAATTCACTATAAGTTGATGATTACAGATGTCCCTTGTCCCACAGGCGAGAAATAATTACTAGTTTTCTAAGTTACAACGTCGACTAATGATGTCTAGTCAGCGGTGGTCGACGGAGATCAGTGGTGATTGACGGTAGTCGACGACAATCATTGACGGTTAGCGGTGGCTGATGACAATCGATGACGACGATCGGCGGTGGTCGATAGTGGTCGGTGATGGTGGTTGACAGTCAGTGGTGGTCGACGGCGATTGACGATGGCAGGAATGATCTCGGACTTGAGCTCCTTCTCAAAGCCCTAAGTTCTCTCTTAAGCCTCTCCCCGCTCATGTGAAGAGTAGAGCTTTATTTATAGTGTTTTAGGTGCAATTAACACAAGAATATGAACAATTTTGATCGAACGGTCTGGGGAGCTTTCATCGATCAGATGATGTTTGATGGACATTTTAGTGTTTTAATGATGTCGGAATTGAGCAATCTTTGGCTCGTTTGATTTGTCTTGTCGAGATGCTCGATTCGACTATGAACTCGCTAGATTTGACATCCGTTTGACCTTTCAAATACCTCCAGAAATCCTCCAAGAGTGGTTTAATGATTTGATATGAGCTTGATTTGATTTGGATTGGACTGACTTTCATATCATTAGGTCCGTCTCATTAAGCCGATCAGCTTGACTATAAGTTTGCTTAAATTGAAGCTTTGGATGACTCTTAGTCGAAATTTGAATGTTTTTTGTCAAAAAATTGCCTCAAGATTCGTGTCGGAAGATGAAAATTTATTGGTGGCGTATCATGAAAATTTGTTGGTGGCGTATCAGTTGCTCCTATTTTCAGGCGAAATCTTTTTTTTTTGCCCGAAAATATTAAGATCCACAGACTTTTCATGGAGAGCATAAAAGAATTTATATATATACTTTATTGCTATAAGTATGTAAATAAGAATAATATTTATCGTTAATATTTAATAAGTTGACTCTAGCTCAGTTGGTGAGTGTTTTTTGTTATTTGCAGGTGGTGAGGGTTCGAATCCCACCTTAAACAAAGAAATTTTTTTTTTACCATGGTCTGTAAGCCAGACTGAACCCAGCCTGAATTCGGACCATCTGAGATCAAGCTGGCCAAACCCGAGATCCAAGAACTGGACCGGCGGAACCTGAAGCGCGAGCTGGGAAGGGCTAAACTGAATTTAATTAATTGATTAATTAAATAGAATATGGAGAGTTGAAGCAGCTCTTAAACGGGCCATGGGAGCTGAAGCGGCGAGCCATGGGCTTAAACGGGCCATGGGAAGTGGGAACGGCGAGCAAAGTTAGGGAATCCGAAGAGGCCTGAAATTCAAATAGCTAATGGAAAAGTAGGAATTCGAATGGTTAAAGAAGAATTTGAGCAGAAAAAAATTTAAGCAAATTATTAAAATGGTAGAATTTGATTTTTTTTTTATTTTATCAACTGCTGTTTTTTTTTTTTTTGTTTATTTTAACAATTTCAATTAATTTTAATCATAAATGTAGAATTTGAAAGACCAAAGTAAAAGGAATATGAAATGAAAAGTTTTTTTTTGTAATGTGCATTTAATGCTATGTCTCATATTATGCCTATAAATAGAAGCATTTGATGAGGGGAAAAATCACAAGTGAGGATGAGAAGAAAATCATTCTGCGCTGCGGAGAATAGTTGCGGCGGAGCGAAGAGTTATGATAAAGCAAAGAGTTGCAGCGAAGAGTTACGGCGAGGCGGAGAGTTGCGAAGAAGAGTTGCAGTGAAGCGGAGCGTTGCGGCGAAGCGAAGAATTGCAGAGAAAAGTTTACGGCGAAGAGTTGCGGCAAAGTGTTGCGGTGCAGATTTGCAGTGAAGAGCTGCGACGAAACGTTGCAGCGAAGTGTTGCGGTGAAGAGTTGTGGTGAAGAGTTGTGGTGGAGCGTTGCAGCGACGCGACATGTTGCAGTGGGGCGTTGCAGCGATGTGACGTGGTACGTCGTGGCGATGCGTTGCAGCGTGATGACGCGTTGCAGCTGTGTGTCACGACGATACGTTGGGCGGAGTGTCGTGGTGGTGCGACACATTGGATGTCCAATGTCACGTAAGAAGGCTACCTTGGAGATAAATCGCCAGTGGCAACTTTGCTGAGGCTATGCATCAAGAGGCTATGCATCAGAATGTTACTCAATGATATTAATCTTTATAGGAAGAGCCAACGGAAGTCCATTGAATACTTATTAACCCATCTGATGTTGTTTGTCGGAGCATTGCTCACGAACCTGTGTGGAAGGGGTCAGGTGTAGCCCACCAAGGACCGTTAGCCTATCCAGAGTTGTTTATCAAAGTAAAAACTCGACGATGTTAACCCATATGGAAGAGGTTAGATCAAATCCCCATGAGATTGATCGTGCTCTAACTAAGATACACCCGAAGTTGTGTATTTCTCAGGTCGAGAGCATGAGGTGACTCGTTGATGAATCATTACATTTTATAAAGATATTTTTTATGTATATGAAAGTAAATAAATAACATTTGGGGTTCATTGATCATGTATGAACTGCAATGTAATAACATATGTGAACTACATGTTTGGAGTTTTATTGATAGTACTTGCGAAAATTTTTTGCATTTCAAGTCCGAGGCAGGATTTTCCCATCTGAATCATTGAGCTTGAAGGTTCCAGGCTTGATCATGGTAGCTCATGGTAGCCACGATGGTAGCCACGATATATGAGCCTTCCCAGAGAGGTGATAGTTTATTGCGTTGGGGACCATGACCGACGGCTTCAATGCTACGTAAGACTAGGTCGCCGACGGAGATAGGTCGAGGCTTTAATCTTCGATTGAAGTGGCGAGCAACTCTTTGGCAGTAGGAAGCAGCTCTAAGATGAGCCACATCATGTGTTTCTGGGAGGAGATACAAATGTTGTCGAAGCTTTTCCTCGTTGCTGTCTGAGTTGAAAGTCTTAACTCCTGGGTTTGGAACTCCGATATCAATCAGGATAATAGCTTCAGTGCCGAAACACAAGTTATATGGAGTTTCTCCAGTTGGAGTACGCGTGGTTGTGCGATAGGCCTAAAGGACGTTATGTAGCCCTTCTACCCACTGCCCCCCAGCCTTCTTAAGACGAGACTTCAACCCCTTGAGCACCGTCTGATTTGTCACCTCTGTCTACCCATTTGTTTTGGGATGCGCCACGACAGTGTGCACCAACTGAATGTGAAGATCCTTGCAGAATGATGTGAAGATCCTTCCAGTGAATTGAGTCTCATTATTAGTAATAATCTTTGCGGGGAGCCCAAGCGACATATAATGTTTTTCCAGACAAATTGTTTGGCATTTGCCTAAGTGATTTTGGCAAGAGGCTCTGCTTCTACCATTTGGTGAATTAGTCGACAGCTAAGATGATGAATCTTCATTGTCCAGTAGCTATTGGAAATAGCCCCATGATATCTACCCCCATTGGGCGAAAGGCCAATGACTTAGAAAATATGTGAGTTCCACTGGCAGTGCATGTGTAAGATTGGAGTGTAGTTGACAATTCTTACATTTTTGCTCAAACTCTAATGCATCTTGCTTGATCATGGGCCAGTAGAAGTCTTACCTCGTTATCTTAAGAGCAAGTGCCCTGCCACCAAGATGCTCCCCATATATTTCGGAATGAACTTCTCGTAGAGCATAATCAGCTTCAGATGGAGGAAGACACTTGAGATATGGACCTACAAATGTCTTTTATTACAGTTCATCCCCTATATAGATGAAGTTGGTCTCCATGTGTCGGATGCTAATTGATGTAGTAGCATCATCTGGTAGTGTTTCGTCTTGAAGGAGTGAGATGATGGGATCCATCCAAGATGGCTCCCTTGGGTCATCTATAGGCAGTATCTCCCATAGGTCGTGAATGTTAGAAAAGTGTATCTCCTCAATATACCTTCTTTTATAGAGATCTCCAGTTATTGAAGTTGCAAGCTTGGAGAGGGCATTAGCTCGAGTGTTATGCTCTCTAAGTATATGAATGAGCTGACATGTTTCAATTTGAGCGAGAAGTGTTTTTATCATGCTGAGATACTGCACCAGTTGTGAGTTATGAGCGTCAAATTCTCCTTCTACTTGGGATGCAACGAGTTGAAATCAGTGTAGATAATCATGTTTTGTACTTCACAATTGATGACAAGCTTTAATCCGGTGACAAGTGCTTCATATTCAACAACATTATTAGTGGCTGGGAATTTCAAACGAAGTCTGTACTCCAAAATGTATTTATTTTAGGAGATCAATATTATTTCTACACCAGCTCCTGAGTTTCTAGATGCTTCGTCTACATATAGTATCCACTGAGGTGATTGTGGAAGAGAAGAAGATGAAGAGAAGAAGGTTGTTCATCAGAGGTAGGCATTGTACACTCTACCACAAAGTCGCCCAACACCTGTGATTTGATGTTTGGTCGTGGTAAATAGTTCGTGGTAAATAGTGGATGTCATCTTCTCCTAATTCTACTGACAATTTAACTAATCTTCTCGATTCTTCTGGTCTTTGTAGGATAGTCTTCAAAGGAAGTTGCGTGTAAATGCCAATAGTGTGAGTCTGGAAGTACGGACAAAGTCTCCTTGCTAAGAATACCAGAGCTAGTGCAGTCTTTTCCGCCATTTGATAGCGACTTTCTGTATTAGAGAGAACTTTACTGACGTAATATATCAGTTTCTCGATTGTGTTTTCTATTCTGACAAGGACAGAGCTTATTGCATGAGGTGAAATAACCAAATAGATATATAACATCTCCCCTTATATGGGTTCTTAGAGAAGGGGCGGTGAAGTCAGATATGCCTTAAGTTGCTCGAAAGCGATCTGATAGTCATCTGTCCATTGAAAACTAGTGTTCGGAGCTCCTCTTAGTATTTTGAAGAATGACATATACTTATCTCCAGAACGAGCTAAGAACCGGGATAGAGAAACTATACGACCATCAATCGCTGCACCTCCTTGATGTTCCTTGGAGGTACCATCTCTCTCAACGTCTTGATTTTTTTCTGGGTTTGCTTCAATCCCACGATGGGTAACCATGAATCCAAAAACTTCTTCCCAGAAACTTCCCTGATGCGACCCTAAAAGCACATTTAGTCGGGTTAAGTCGTAAGTCATACTAACGAAGGAGTTGGAAACACTCCTCAAGATGAGAAATGTGTTGTGTTGGGATGCTTCCAAGCTTTTTACTAACATGTCATCAACATAAACCTCTATTATACGCCCGAGAAGCTCTTTGAAGACCTTGTTCATGAGTCGTTGATAACTTACACTAGCATTTTTTAACCTGAACGACATAACCGGATAACAATATAAGCTCTTATTTGTTTGAAAAGAGGGGACCTCCTCGTCCATTGGGTTCATCTTTATTTGATTGTATTTATTATATCCTGAGTATGCATCCATAAAGCTTAGCATCTGATGTCCAGACGTGGCATCAACGAGTTGATCTATGCGCGGGAGGGGAAAACTATCCTTTGGGCAAGCTTTGTTGAAGTCTGTTGAGGTCTTTATATTCGATACACATTCTTCATGAACCATTAGCTTTTTTCACCATGACGATATTGGCTAGCCATGCAGGATGATGTACTTCATATATGAACTTTGCTTCAAGAAGCTTGC
>NW_018165551.1:158172-159784 GCF_001263595.1 Phalaenopsis equestris
CTAAATATTAGAGGTTAGGACCAATATGTGGAACTTCAAGTTGAGTAAAGAAAAGAGTTTTGAGTTTCTAATGGTGAGGGTACCTTTTCTAGTTTTCTAAGACTAGTCAATAGGAAAAGTCCTATGGCTAGACCTAGGCTACTAAAGGAGTTTCTAGACCTCAACCAAAAGTGAGGTCAACAAGGCGACTTCAAACTGATGCGTACTAGAAAATTCGCGGCGGAAGAGTAATTGATTATCGTTTTAGCGTTGCGCGAGGATTTAGCACACACTCAGATGAAAGTGAAACAACCAGTGATGACACCATAAGTTTTTACGTGCAAAACCTGCGAAAGAGAAAAACAATGGGGCTTGGCCCAATTGTAAAAATCCATTATAAGTTGATTACAGATGCCCCTTGTCTCACAAGTGGGAAAATGTTACTAGTTTTTTAAGTTATAACGTTGAATGACGACGTCTAGTCAGCGGTGGTCGACGGTGATTGACGGTAGTCGATGACAATCGATGAGGGTCAGCGGTGGTCGACGAAGGTCAGTGGTGGCTGACGACAGTTGATGGCGATTGGCGGTGGTCGACGAAGGTTAGCGGTGATCGGCAGTGGTCGACAAAGGTCGGTGGTGGTGGTCGACGGTCGGTGGTGGTCGACGGCGATTAACGATGGCAGGGATGATCTTGGACTATCAACGATGGTCGCAGACGATTGATGGTGGTCGACGAAGGTCGTGTGAAGGGTAGAGCTCTATTTATAGTGTTTTGGGTGCAATTAATGCAGGAATATGAACCATTTTGATCGGACGGTCCGGAGAGCTTCCCTTGATCAGATGATATTTGATGGACATTTGAGTGCCTTAATGATGTCCGAATTGAGCAATCTTGGGCTCGTTGGATTTGACTTGTCGAGATGCTCGATTCGACTATGAACTCGCTAGATTCGACATTCGTTTGACCTTTCAAATGCCTCCGAAAATCCTCCAAGAGTGGTTTAATGATTTGATCTGGACTTGATTTGACTTACTTTCATATCATTAGGTCTGTCTCATCGAGCCGATCAGTTTGACTGTAAGTTTGCTGAAATCAAAGCTCTAGATGACTTTTAATTGAAGTTTGAATGTTTCTTGTTCAAAAAATTGCCTCAAGATTTGTGTCTGATGATGCAAATTTTTTGGTGGCACATCAAGTAGGTTAGGAAGTGTAGTAGGGACACATCAACATGAGACTCTTCTTGTGTATGATGATTATTGAAGAGAAAAAAAGTGGGGCATGCAAATTTGGCATTTGCATACCACACAATTCTTATATATTTATATGTCAATTACCTAAACTTTCCAATTTATATACATATCATTAAAATCTTTGGCACCACATCTAATATATCATTATCAGTAACTTTTTAAGTTGATACGTATTTTCATGCATAAATTTTTAATATTGAAGTTTTATAAATGTAAACATAAGAATTGTGTTGTACGTATGTGTAAGGGTGTAAACGAACCGAACACGAACGAACAAAGCTTGTGTTCGTGTTCTGTTCGTTTAAAATTTAATTTGTTTGAAATAAGCTCGTGTTCGTTTCTTAACGAACGAGCCGAACACGAACCGAACACGAGCTGGT
>NW_018165551.1:160146-189607 GCF_001263595.1 Phalaenopsis equestris
CTTTTTTGACAGCCCTACGTATGTGTTGAATCCGAATGTGTCCAGGAAACACATCCAATGAATATAGCGTGTGCAAGAAAGAAAGAAAGAAACAGTAGAAAATAGTGAAATATTAGAAATGACCTATATTTATAGACATAGGGGGTCCGAATATTATAATTATAAATTTACCCTCTAATCGTTAGACTTTGCGAGGGTATCCGTAGTAAGTCTTCAAAAAAATACAATAGAATGCTTACAAGAGTTATCCAACTGATATTTAATCCAACAATCGTTTGTTTCGACCGACCGATCGCCTCGGGTTGCGCATAGGCCCTTGATCATTGATTCACTAATTATTGTCTTAGGTCGGCCCCAGGTCGACCGTTTGGGTTCTCTTTTCAAACCCTTTTTCAATTGTTGACTGGCCGGGTGATTTATTGCTTGGGTGCCCAATCACCAACCATGTCGTACTTCTTGAGATCTATACCATGTGGTTTGGCCCATCGCCTCCCGCTCCAGCCGTTGGATTGCTTTGTGATCTGTGCTGTCATATTTTTCATATACAGTATGTAAATTTCCCATCCATATATATAAAATCTATAGGTTATAATTTTTATGTTTATCTACGTTCTTATTTGAGCATTTAATACTTTATTTACACAATAACACATCAATTAATAATGCTCTTAACTCTTCTAATCGCAATTATTTGATCGGATAATTAATAAATTGACTTTTAATTCGTACAACAGATCCCAACCATGTGGAAGTTTATTTTGACCACCATAAAGTTGACCATTTGACCAATGAATTTAGTCAAAAGGATTGCGTGAGACAATGCTCTTTTCAAATGTTGGTAGGTTTGCCAATATAAAAATTGTTTTTTTTTTTTTGCAAAATATCTTTTCAATATTTTAAAGTGATTTTTTATTTAGAATATTTAGAAAATGTATTTAAATTAATATAGTTTATTATTTTTATCTTTTTTTCAAAATTAATTAAAAAATAATAATAACAAATTATAAAGAATTGCCATCCTTTCTATATAAGAAATTAGCAAGAAAAAAAATATACTTATATCATTTAAATCTTCCAGTTGGTGATATCTTGTGCTCTCAACCCCAAAGAGTATTTTGTATGTTATTTTAGATTATTGTATAAACAACCTAATGTTGAAATTGATTGCATTGATTTGTTAATTAATAGCCTTATGACATCACCTAAATGTTAAAAAAATTTGGACGGTATTTTTCTTCCGTTTCTACCAAGTTTTGGTTGTAAGGTTTGGGTATTCATGTTCGACATATCAAGAACTGAGTGACCTCCGTTTAAAAGAGATTGTCTATGAATTTCTTAATTATTTGTAGTTAAAGGAGTAAGTAGTGAAATCCTCATCCAAGTGAAAATTCGGTAGTAATGTAGGCTAGTGTAATGCCAAATCATATAAAATTTGATGTCAAAGTATTCTTTAGCTTAGTTTTAAGTCTTGTGTGTTTATTTATTTATTTATTTTTATAAGTTTTCATATTCTTATGATGATATACAATTGGAATGATTATTTGTGTTGATATTGAGTAATCAATAATTATGACATGGACAATCTAATTTCTCTTATTTCTAGCATAATCTCTTTATAAAATCAAATTGATATGTGTGAGCTATATGCATGATTTGTTATTTGATGTGCTAATACCATCATAGCTTGTGTAGTAAAGTGAATCATTTCTATTGTGCCCAATAATTACACACTTGCCCATTTTCCTTATCTTATATGCATACATTATTGATCACTTGTTTGGTGTTGCACGTGTAGGTTGAATTAAATTATTAGAAGCATGTTTAGTCATTTAGTTGGGTGGAAAATCATTCATAATCTGACCTTGTAGTAATACAAAACTTATATATTTTGTCAGCATATTTGTACGCTTGTGTGTTTAGTTCAATTATTTGATTGATTATTTATGTATTTTTGTGAGTTTGTTGTGTGTTTGAGTTGGTAAAATTTCTAAAGAAGCTCCACATTATCATCGCATACCCGATTCAATCCTACCCATTTTAAATGCGTCTTTAAGAGAAAGTTTAAAAAAAAATCATCATCTCCGGATTATATATGATCTTAGCCATAAATTAAAAAAAAAAAAAAAAAGTTAGCAAAATCCTTGTTGACTCTATTTGCACAAACAAGCCTTTATTAATGATCTCAATAAAAATCATAATCTATCCATCTCACACGAATAAGTTTGTTGAAAAGAAGAGAGAGGCCTCTAATGGATTCCATTTCATTAAAAAATAGAAATGACTACTACCACCATAACCTATGGGAGAACTCACTACGGTTTAACAGTGAAAAAGCACTCTTCTTTGGTGTCTCTAACCCAGTTTTCTTCTTCCAACTATATATCAATAAAAGCATCAAAGAACACTGAAATTATGTTTTGTATTTAAGTTCTATAGAATTCTAAACTAGTAAAGATACTTTAGATGACAAGGAACATGAATAGGGACGAAGAAAGACAACATGAAGAATGGATATAGTCACTAAAAACACCATATAATGGCATCTTTATATATTTTGTTGTTTCCCACTTTTCTCTGTAGAGACACCGAGTTTGAAATTTAAAAAAAAGTGCTCTGTATCATAGATTTGTATCTGACTAAAAACAAGAATTTGCCAAGGAAAATGTAGTTCTTTTGATGAGGCATAATTAATAGGGGCATTTACATACATAATACTCAATATTTAAAGGCCTAAACTTTATTTTTTTTACATTTATATCACCCAAATATTTCATTTCATATCAAAAAATACTACCAGTTTAACTTCTAAAAAGTGAAATACATCTTACATGCACATGTAAGGTGACATATATATATGAAGTTTAGGTATAAGACATCTTACATGCACATGTAAGGTGACATATATATATATGTAAACATTGAAGTTTAGGTATAAGGTTTGTAATTACATAGGGAGTAAGTGACATAAAAAAAATACCACCATTTTAACTTTAAAAAGTGAAATATACATTTCATGCACATGTAAGATGACATATATGTAAAAATTGAAGTTTAGGTATCAGATTTGTGATTACATAGGGATCAAGTGATATCAACAAATGTGCAATCATTTTGACTTTTAAAAAGTGAAATACACCTTTCATGCATAGGTAAGTTTAGATACCATGTTCGTAATTACATAGGAATTAAGTGGCATGTATGTAAATCTTCTTTGACAAAAAAGAAGCAAAAGCTGTGAATCAAATAGCAAATTGCTGCGGCTAACTTATTATATTTATGCCAAGATTCAAATTTTGACTAACACAATCCCTTCCCTATTTTAATCATTTGTCAACAGCTTATGCCAGGTTAAAAACCTAAATATCGTCACCAACATCCCCAAATCTGACAAAATAGTCAAATCAGGATTTGGTAAACGAACGCCAGAATTAAAAAAATTGAATCTTTATGCCCTCAACCAAATATAAAACCGAAACCAGAGGGACCTTGGCTCAACATTCTTACCAGTTTTCCTTCTTCTAATGGCGCATAAGATTCAAAGCTTCAATTTTTGTCAGCTTGGGCGGTACTTTAGCACAAAGGGGCGGCGGACACATCCAGCGCCGCCGCTCAAATCATCGCCGGTGAAAGTCATGGGGCTCGACGGGCGTGTTAAGGTGTATCACCGACGGATCAAGGTGGAGGAGTTGATGAAGGAGCACGCTTGCCACCTCCTTTGCAGGTCGGATTCTTTCTTCATAGGGCAGAAGTTGCAGGCTCTTGAAGCTGCCGAGGAGCTTCAGATGGGCGAGAGCTATTTCATTCTTCCTTCTCAGTTCTTTCAGTCCGTTCTCTCCTTCGTCACCATAGCGTCCTCCCTCGCGAAAATCGGCGGCGGTTGCGGGGGAAGAGATGGAGGAGGTCGGTTGAGGCATTTCGACATACACAAGACGGACAGTGGGAAGCTGCAGATAAGGATTAGCGAAGAGGTGGAGGAGATTGTGGGGGAAGAGGAGGAAGGAAAAAATGGGGTTTTGTGTACGACGAAGGAGATGGTGAAGGAATATGAGAAGCTCGTGGGAGTGGATTTGCGGCGGTGGAGGCCGAAGCTGGAGAAGATAGCCGAGACGCCGGAGGGGAAAATGAGGAGGAGGGGGAGGGGAATGAAATGGAATTTTGGTGGGTTGAGGAGGAAAAATAACGATAAACATGTATAAAAAAAAAGGAATTTTGGAGAGTAGTGTAAATACTTCTTTGGCTTATGGTGATTACTAATTTCTATAAAAAAATAATTTTTTTTGTTTTTGTCAATACCTTGAATATGAATTTAAGATCTTGGTTGTATCGAAGTCAATCGTACTCGTTAGCTAATCTGTGGAGATGATAAACTATAGAGCTTTTTACCTCCCATATGTACGTCTGAAGCATGTCAACATTCTTATGTTCCCTCAAACGAGCTCGCTAAGTTTAAGGCTTCAGGCGAGCTCACACATATTTTTCGAGTTCTTCTTCTAAGCTCAATGAACAATCCTTTGAGGGAGAAAGAAGAGAATTCCAATTTGTCGACACACATATCACCAATGATTAACAATATGAAAATCCACGACTGGGGTATTGACAAAAAAAAAAAAAAAAGATTGTTGAGACTCCATCTATATTCTAGTTTTATATTTCATTCCTTCGACCTATGCGCGGGTACAAAAGCTCAATGATATATAAATAAGAGGAAAGAGAGAAGATGAATGATCGAATCCTGCACCCTCAAAAAGCTCTCTTATTATCCTCTTTAAGAGAGTCCTTCAGCTTTTTCTCACTTCTTTCACATGGTTTCTCTTGAATTGTATGAGTTCATGAATTATATAGGATCTTACATCCCAAAAGTATTCAACAATACATATTGTTGTAATAAATGTTTTTTAAAATTTTAAGAAAAATTGGATATATGCATTCTAAATCAAAATTTAGGTTTCACGAGCTCAAAAATAGTTTAAAAAAAGAAAAGAGAAAAATGGAGAAATTTATCATAAATTTTCATTCGAATACTTGTTAGGTTATTTGCTGGGTAGGAAATTCATAAAGGAGCATTGAAGCAATTTATGTATTTCAGGATAAACAGCTTATTCTAAAACGCGGCCCGCGGGTTGACTGTCGACCCACGACCTGCGTTTAGTGTAAAAATGAAACCGCATTTTCAAATAAGCAGACAAAACACACTTTTCAAACGGTACCGCAACGTTTTCAAAAACCCGAAACGAGCGCTTACAGGAATCTTCTTCTTGGAATTAAGAAGATCCGGAAATTTTCATGCATAATTATATCACACGATATGTTTAAAATGAAAATCTATAAAAGTTAGTAGGTAGATTTGTAAATATAAGAAGAAGAATTGTGCTCAAATCCCTAAACCTACCATTATCTCCGTCGTGGCCGGGTGAAGAAATGGCCTCCCTCCTGCGGTTCGGAGGCCAACGTCTCATATCTCGGAGCTCGCCTCCAATTTCTCTACTCCGGTGCTATTCTCTGACGGCGAAGAGGGACGATTCCGGCGAAGAAGAGCTTGAGTTTTTCGACCAGCGAAAGCTCCCAGCCGACTACAATCCCTCCAATTTCGATCCCACAGAGCACCGCACCCCGCCGGCCGATCGCGTATGGCGCCTCGTCGACGAGATCTCTTCCCTCACACTCACGGAGGTCGCCGAGCTCTCCTCCATTCTCATGCGGAAGGCGGCCCTCAGTGAGCCCCCCATCATCGGCGTCATAAAGCCCGGCGCTGCTTTACCTGGAGCTGCTGGCGCTGGTTTGGGGACAGCGGCTGACGCTAAGGAGGAGGAGAAGCCGGAGAAGACGGTGTTTGAGCTGAAGCTCGAATCATTCGAGGCTGCTTCCAAGATTAAGGTTATAAAGGAGGTGAGGGCGTTCACGGACTTGGGTTTGAAGGAGGCCAAGGAGTTGGTGGAGAAGAGTCCATCTGTTATCAAGAGTGGAGTTTCTAAAGAAGAGGCGGAGCAGATCGTTGAGAAAATGAAGGCTGCTGGAGCTAAGGTCATCATGGCCTGATGATTTGGGGAACAGAAGATTTCAGAGGTATTCAACCTTTTCTATCGGATTAATGTTCTGTTGTTGATCAGAATCTAAGTGATAAGTTAGTTTCTTTCCAAAACGTTTGGTCTTGGGCAAGATTTGAAGTTAGAGCACAACAAGATTGGGTTGTGATCAAATTTTGCTAGCTTCCATAGATTCACTCATCCAGGTGAAATTATTAGGGATGGATTGGTGGCATTTATGGTGGTATTGTAGTGGTATTATAGTGTTATTGTGGCAATACCAGCAGAATACCACTGATCCGCACCTATGTTCACCGGACATAGTAATTGCTCCCCATCCAGGCTCCAGAATCCTGATTGATTTCTCGCTTGAGGGAAGAAATATTTGGTTTTTTTGAAAAGGAGCATTTCATTGAGGAGGTGCTCTTTTATATTATGATAAAGATGAGATTTTGGGGATGGCTTACAGGCATTTTGTTTCATTTGGGTTGGGGAGGTTCTAAAATTTGCTATTTGGGTATCTCATTTCTGAATTTGAGGAACTAGATAACTGTAAACCATAGGAGACTTGTGTATGTTATTGTGTATGGTATCACCAAAAAATTCCTTTTTTACCTTTTTTGTTCTAAAGAAGGTATTGTTTTCTTCTTCATTTGAGTTTGTTAATTATCATCGGGGCATTTACATGCATATCACATAATTCTTATGTATTTACGTATCTAACGCATAAAATTTCAAACACATGCATAGCACACAAACTTTAACATTACATAAAAAATAGCACTATTTACCATTTAAATACTAAATACACCTTTTCATGCGTAGGTTCATGACATCAAATTTTTATATGTTAATATCAACTTTTGGGGTTAGATATATAAATTCATAAGAATTGTGTCGTATGTATGTAAATTTCCCATTCTCATTTGTTGGTTTTATATTTTGTTGCATTGTTGATACTTTCAAATTTGGCTTTGTGGAAATTGTGCATTCCTTCCTTTTCTATGCTGATTTACTGTTTTTTCTTTTTTTCTTTTTTAGAATCCGAATTAAATTTTAGGGATACTTGAAGCCAATAGAGGTGAGTGAGGGTGATTTCTGTTACCTATTTTGAGTTTTATGCTCAGGGAATTGTTGGTATCCGTTGGCAATTACTTAACCATAGGGTTTATCAAAAAATTTAGGGCCATTTACATACATACCACCAAATTTCTATGTATTTACATATCTTAAAACCTAAACTTTACTATTTACATTGACACAGCCCCAAAGCTTTCATATCATATAAAAAATACCACCATTTTAACTTTTTAAAATTACAATACAATTTTTATGCATAGGTAAGGCATGTCTGTAAAAATTGAAATTTAGGTTTTAGAATTGTATAAATTTTCCTTAAATTTTCGCTATTGAATGGCTAACAAAAAAATTTATTTTGTTGAATCAACTATTTCTATTGTAATTAGTGATATGCAACATGAGGATTTCTGTTGGTTTTCGTAGCACAATTAGATTTTAAGGACATATTTGTTATTATGCACCATTCTCTTCTAGGTTATCATCTTTATTGGGCATAGAACAACTATTTGGGGTTGAAGTAACTCTTTATTCTTATTTCTTGTTGACTGGTATTTGGAATAACATGTATTCATGTATCTTAATTTTACTGCTTTGCTTATTAATCCTCTATTGGTTTGCTAATTTTAAAGGCTCCATTATCTACACATTTACTTTATTGTTTTAATTTTTCTTATCAAAGTGAATGTCTCACTTATTCCAGTGAATGTCTCACTTATTCCAGTGAATGTCTTACTAGTTATAATTGTAACATTTGCAAAAGGTATACACCAAGACACCAAGCTTTGAATATATTTTTTCATTTTCAATACAAAAAGTAATTTATTTATTCAATGTTGATTTTTGAAGTAGATCTAATGTAATAAAAAACTATTATATTACTTCATAATTGCTTCTTTTATTGGTCAATGCTTCATCATTTATAGTATTTATGGTGTCGAAGATTTGCCTTCTCAAGGTCATCAAAATAATATGAAGATTCTTTCTTTATTCTTTGTACTTCTTCATTCATTATCTTGACACAAAAATCTGTCCATATTATATATTCTTTAGATGAAAATAAATTTGTTCTCTGAAGTATATGTTAATGTAATTTTTTTAGTCTAAGTTTGTTTCTTTAGCTTCATAGTGTGACTCATAAGTTTGAATCCTCTATAGTTAACACAATCTTGAACTTGATGATCCTTTATCTAATTCTTAATTTGCCTCCTAGAAGCAATATCCTTCCACAAACCCCTATTGTATCAAAGGTTTTCTTTCAAGAGTCCACATTAGTGAACTTGGTCGAACTTGGCTATGTTTAACTGCTTCATTATGTGTTGGACTAACCATAGGTATTCAAATGATTTCAGTGAATTTGACTGGTTGCAAATTGTAATTTTATGGGTGTTAGTTGTAATTTGTGAAGGAAGAATGTTGAAACAAAGCTATGTCTCCATACAATTTCATTTGTTACTAACTTCATTGGTATTCCTCCATATTGCTTGATTATAGACTTTTTTAAGTGGCCTATCTTATACACTTAAGATCATGATTTAGGGTGTGTTTAGGGCAGTTGCATTTGTTTCGATAAGCAACTGTGATGCTGCTTTTAGGATAAGTTGTTATTAGAAAACAGTTGATGGTGAAACAATGTGGATGTTTGAATAATCTGTTGTATTGTAACTGTTTCTGAGAAAAAAAATGAAAATGTCTTTATATACAGGTGTTAGCTTTAAGTCAGTAGTTTCAGAAATAATTCAAGCAAAACAACAAAAAATGCATTTCCCTTGTTAAAAAAAAAAAGTTAAAAGTCCATTATTTCACATTTTCATACCAAAGAAACTAAAAAAATCAGTGAACCCTATAGTCATGTAATAACTAAATGCACTCGAATACACACAGAAAGAGGAGGGCCCCATAAGCCCCCTCATTTTCATCAATTCACATTTCAACATACCAAAGAAACCAGAAGAAACATAGATGACATAACTAAGTACACTTGAACGCTCAAAGAATTATGAGAGCCTCATAAGCCTCACATGCTCATCAATTCACATTTCGGGATATCAAAAAAACCAAAGAAACTAGATAAACTTATATAAATAGCATAACCAAACACACCCAAACGCACGCAAAAGGAGAGCCTCAGGAGAGCCTCGTAAGCCCCTCCATGTTCATCAATTCATATTTCAACATGCCAAAAAAATTAACGAAACCAGAGAAAATCACATGGATACATAACCAAATGCACATGAATGCGCGCAGAAGGAAGATAGCCTCAGAAGCTTCGATGCTCATCATATCATATTCCGACAAACCACAACACACCAGAAACCAACCTCGCAACACAAGAGAGAGAAATAGGAACCTAGCAAAAAATATGCGAGCGAGAAGACAAAAGAAGGAAGAACACGGCCTATCAAAATGAGGGAAGAAAGGAAAGTTGAGGCGTGCCTGCAATGAAGAATGATTGAGAATGGGGAGATGAAAGCAGGAACCGAATCGAAAAAATCTTAGGGATTTGTCGGTGATGCTGGGGGTAGAGCTAGGAGAGTTGAGGAAAACCGTAAGCGAAGCAGCAGAATTCAGAGGGAAACGAAGACTATGGAATGCTAAAAACAGGCGGCCACAATGCAAAAAAATTGAAGCCAACACACCTCAAACGAATCGTGGGGCTGCGGGAACACGCACTGCCTCGGTGCCGCTGCCCCAAACACACTGTCTGTTCAAATTTATTGATATACGTGCATTTTTATCAAAATAATGTGGATTGAATAGAAAGATGTCCATTCATTCTTTTGCTTTTCATTGAGAAAATCAAGTTTTACATACATACCACTCCATTCATATATACTTATTTAACATCAAAACTTCAATTTTTATATAAATGCCACCTCACCTATGTATGAAAAGGAATATTTTACTTTTTTTTTTTAAGTCATGACGGTGGCATTTTTTGTGTGATATGAAAGATTTGGGCGGTATAAATGTAAAAAGTAAAGTTTAGGTGTTATATATAATACATAGAAACTGGTTGGTATGTATGTAAATTCCCCATAAATTAATTATGGTGTCCTTACCTAATGACAAAGTCCAATTTTTTTCATAGTTTTTTTACTTTGACTTCAACGAGTGACTTGAGTTGCCTGTGTTTTTTAGGGATTGTTTGGTTGGCTGTATCATGGATGCTAAGCTAAGTAAAAGGTATGTAGGTAGTTTAACTTATTTAGGTGTTTGATATGAAGTAAAATGAGTGTAAAGTGAAGGTTCGAATTGTAAAATAACTTAATAAGGGGGGTTTTGTTGCAAAAGGGACTCACTTGAATCGGTCATTTTACATTGTTTCTCGTTACCAAAATGTATCTTCTTCCTCACATTACCTAATTTATATTGAAAAGCCATTTTCATCCCTTGAGTCCACCTCCATCTTCCTGTTCTCGCTTCATGTGTGTGCAGAACCGATCTTTCTTTATAAAGTTGGTGAATTTTAAAAAAAAATTGGATTTTTTTGACTTTGGTTGGATGGATGAGCTCTGCATGAACTGAGGGGAGGATTTTAAATATAAATTTAGGAAAATTTACATTCATACCCCGCAATTCTTATGCATTTACATATCTAACACCTACAGTTTGATATTTACATCTGTAGAATTCCGAGTTTCTTATTTTAGATTTATTCACGCCTACGCCTTTCTTATTATGTCGTATTTCTTTTCTTTTGTTGTTTTTTGTAATTTGAGTTACAAAGCACACGAGTACATCTAATACCAAGCAGATCATATATTGTTTATAAGTGGTTTCTTATCTTATCTTTTCATCCACATTATTTAAAAGGTCCATTTACACACATACCGCCCAATATCTAACACCTAAACTTTATTTTTTTACATTTATACCATCCTAACCTCTCATGTCATACCAAAAGTGAAATATAACTTTTCATGAGCAAGGTGTTATCCTGCTTTGTATGTTATATTTTCATAGTGTTGTTTTCAGGAGACATCCTAACATTGCACGATGATTTAAAAGATCGATGTCATAAGTTTTCGACAATTTTCTTACGATGACCGTCAACCACCTAGCATTGCCGTTTATTTTTTGCATTTGAGACTTGAAATCTGACAATGACAGTTTGAGAGAGTACTTGATTTAAATTAAATCTATGACAACTATCTATTTATGTTGCGACTCTTGATTAACTTTTCTTTGATGGATTTAAATTTCTCTATGATTTTTTTGGGTTTAGATCTTCCAATTTTGTTACTATATAATTAGTTTTTTTTAAAATTTTTTGGGTCTCCATTGAAAGACTTTTAATTCTTGTTTTAATTGGTTGTCTTTGGAACTACAAATCTTAACTTGGACCATGAATTGATCATCTCAAGGCATTCATATAGGAACACAAACACAATATTATTAGTAATCAATTTAACTTGACAAAGAATTTGAATTGAAGGGCTTTTAACATGCTCATTTCGAGCTGAGTTGGGGTTGGCTCAAAATATGCTCGAATGGATTGAGTTTGGATCGAAATTAGGTCATGGCTACTTAGCCAACTCAACTCGAAATTGAATTGAGCTCGATTCAGCTTGAAATCGAAACAACCTAGCAAAAATATAAGTCATTTGGATCCATTCTACCTTGAAATCCGGCTCGATCTATCTTGAAATATAAACATTATGGCTTAAATTAAGTATTTGGATATTTTTTTATCTTGAAATTGGCTCGTAACTCATTATAATTAATTTTATTTAGCATCATGTATGACTTTTCTATATTAAAAATAATTTGAGTCGATCTTGAACTAGTTCAAGCCGAGTGGTGTATGGCTCTAAATTGACTAAAAAAAAATTGATCCAAAGTCTTGGCTCATAGCTCAACTCATTTATTTCAATACGATCTAGATCCGAGCTAAAGTTTGAATCAATTTTAAATCGCTTATTGATACTCAAGCTAAATTCACAGTCCCAACTGGAGTTTAAAAACAAAATAAAGCTTGAGATTATACCCGAGCATGAATATTCGATAAAAATTGAGTATTTTTTAATGTAAAATTAAATCAATCATATCTAATATAGTTTAAAAAACTATAATCAAAATATAATATGATAAAATTTTATGCCTAACAATGTCATTGTTGGGTTCTAAGCCTCAAATATAAAAAAACTGAAAGGTTGTATTAGACAGTCGACGACCAACATAAAAATTTGGTTGGAAAATTATGAGATGAATTCTTCAAATTCTTGTGTAAATGTTATGTTTCCCCCTAAAAGCAATGCATGTATGATCTGAATATAAAAAAAAGTGTGCAAGGGTTGTTACAACGACGCCTAGGTGTACTTTCAAATAAGCAAGAGTTCTTACATTACAGATAGATGTGTGCAAATGATATGATCTTAAAATATAGGTACTCTCATAGATATATTAATGAAATTAGTAGATATTATGGTTCATAAGAACCTAAATATTTTATGTATTTAAGAAACTAAATTGGTTAGAGAAAATGATGAGGAGATTAATAACTTAGATTTTAAATTTTGGTATTCAGGTAGGAGTCGCACTAGAAATAATGTAGATGTAATTATAGATAAGAGTTTGAAAGATAATATTATAAAAATTAATAAAATTTGAGAGATAATTATAGTTCAAAAGATTGTTGTTGATACTAAGATTTTTAATGTTATAAGTGTTTATACTCCTTAAGTAGGTTTAGATATGAGTTCAAAAGAGCAATCCTGGAATGACTTTGAATAATTAATACAAATGTTACCTCTTAAAGACAAAATTTTTATTCGATGAGATTTAAATGAACATTTTGGTAGAGTGATAGAAGATTTTAGAAATATTCATGGTGACTACGATTTTGGAGTGATTAATGAAGAATGTTGAACCATATTAAATTTTGCTTAGCAATTTATTTTGTTATTGCTAATAATTTATTTAAGAAAAGAAATAGTCGATAATGTAAAGATTGCAAGGCCATTTCAAATAAAAATTTAAGTACTCAATATTGATTATTAGTTCTGAATTTTAAGATGAGCAGTTGTAAGATAAATAATTTAATGAAACATTATCATAAAATTAGACGAGGCGTTTAAAAAATACAAATAAAATTATTTTTATATGAGTAAACTTTAAGATTTCAAAATTTGGGATGTTCATGAAGTTAATTCTATGTGGAATAAAGTAATAAGCATTATTAAACAAGTGATAAAAGATATGCTTTTGTGAGTCAAAAGGGAAATTTTTATAAATAAAAAAAATTTGTGGCAGAATAATAATGTGTAAGAAAAGATAAATATAAGAAGTTGTGTTATAAAAATTAGTTTAAATGTAAAAGCTTAGAGAATTGGAAAAAAATATAAGGAGACCTCTAAGGAGTAAGAGAACAATTTGTGACACTGAAAATTCTGATTTATATATAAACTAGCCAAAAAAAATGATATGTGAATGAACTATTTTGATGAACTTTTGAATGAAGTTTCTGAAAATACTATTGACTTTAGTGATCTTAATATCGTTAATAATAATAAAACGTTTTTTTTTCGTTGTATTAGTAAAAAAGAAGTTAATGAGGCTTTATAAAAATCAAGGGTGAAAAATCAGTAGGACCTTAAAATATCACAATTGAAGTCTTGAAATATTTGGGAGGTTCTTGGCTTACTAAAATCTTTAATATTATTTTAAAAACTAAAAAGATGTTTAGGAAGTGGAGGAAGAGTGTTTTGGTCACCATTTTTAAAAATAAATGGGATGCACAAGAGTGCAAATTATAGAGGAATAAAACTGATATGTCATACTTTAAAATTATAAGAGAGTAATTAAACATAGGTTAAAAACGTGATACAAAAATTTCTCATAATCAGTTTGGATTTATGCCGGTAGATCTACTTTGGAAGCTATACATTTATTGAGAGGTTTGATGGAGAAATGTAGAGAGAACAAGGGGGATCTACATGTGATTTTTATTGATTTAGAAAAAAAGCTTACGATGAAGTTCTAAGAGAAGTCCTTTGGAGAGTTCTGGAGAAGAAAAATGCTGATATGACTTATATACAAGTTATTAAGATATGCATACTAGAGTTGTTACTTGTACTCCATCACAAGGATGATTGACCAAGTATTTTCATATTTAGGTTGGATTACATCAGGTATTGTCTTTAAGCTCATTTCTTTTTACTTTAATTATAGATGCTCTTACTGGACACTTATAGGAGGATGTACTTAGGTGTATGTTTTTCGCTGATGATATCCTTCTTGTGGATTAAACTAGAGAAAGAGTTCAGAAAAAACTTAAATGTTAGGGGTCTACATTAGAGTATAAAAGTCTTCGAGTAGATCTAAAACTGAATACACGGAATCTAATTTTAATGGCACTAGCTCTAATGGCAAACTTATAATTATGGATGATCAAATCATTAAAATGTGTGAATGTTTCACATGTCTATTGTTCTACGTGATGGTGATATAGATGGTGATATTATTAGTAGAATTCAAATTAATTGGTTGAAGTGGAGGACTGCATCGAGTCTATTGTATGATAGAAAAGTATTGTTTAGAGTTAAAGGATGATTTTATAAAATGATGGTGAAACTTGCAACGCTCTACGATGCAGAATGTTGGCCTTTAAAAGAGAAGTATAAAACAAAAAATTAAGTGTTGCTTAGATGAGAATGCTTAGGTGGCTGAGTGACTTGACACTTAGAAATAAAATGCAAAATGATTATATCCATGATAGGGTTGGTGTAGCTCCAGTGGCTTACAAGATTAGATAAGAGTCATCTTAGATGATTTCACCACATCAAATATCAACCATTTGATGATCCGGTTAAAAGACTAGATATCGCTGTTAAAAGACTAGATAGCGTAGATTCAACTTATGATAAAAAAAAGGCAGAAATAGGCTTTAAAAGTTGGGCTTGTATAAAAAATGGTTTTAATTTATTAGAATTAAATGAAAATATGACTATCAATAGGACTCAATGAAGAAATATGATTCATGTAGCCAGACTCCACTTAACGGGATAAAGGCTTGTTGCTGTTGTTGTATAAAATTTTATGCCTTTTTAATGCGATAAACTATTCAAATTGATGTGTTTTTAATTTGAAAAGATAAAGGAGGGCTTCATACATCACTCCAAAAAAAAAAAAAAAAAAATTTCCTATTTAATGAAGAGTTATGTTGATGTATGAAGAGTTAAGTTGATGTTTGAGGGAATTGTTTAGAGATGAATTTCTTAGAACAAGTTTGAAATCTTCATACATCTGACCAAAGTTAAAATTTCATAGTTATTATGAACAGTCTTTTTTAGTCATTCTGGCTAATTTTTTTGCAAGGAAGCTGTTTATTCATACATGCTTGCCATATTGTGTAATTTGTTTGCTTTCATTCTTTCATTAGGATGATTTACATACATAGCACTTAATTCTTATGTATTTACGCATCTAACACCTAAACTTCAATTTTTACATACACGCCACCTTAGACATGAACGTAAAAGTTACTTTACTTTTGATAAGTTAAAATAGTGATATTTTTTTTTATGTGATATTAAAGATTTAGGTGGTGTAAACATAGAAAGGTAAAGTTAGGTGTTACATATGTAAATACATTGGAATAGGGTGGCATGCATGTAAAGGCCCCTTCTCTTTATAATCCCTTCTTTTAGGTGTCAATTGTCTAGTATTTTTATTATCAATTTGTATTATTTTTTGACATTTGCATTATTTTCTTAAATCAATTTGATTTGCATAAAAATATTCATAGGATCATTAACTCTTAATTATGACAATTATTAGTTTGTTGTTAATGTGAATATGAGGTATTTAGACTAACCTTTCTTGAAGTGCTTGAAGTTTATACTGATGGACTATGAAACAATTGCTTGAAAAAAAAATTGCAAAGGAAAGGGAGCATTTACATACAAACCACTCAATTCCTATGTATTTACATATCTGCCCCTCAATAGTTCTTTACATCTCTATCACCCAAATCTATTAAATCACATAAAAAAATATCATTATTATAAGTATTTCACATAGACCTTTTCCATGCATAGAGAATGGTGGGGGGCATATATATAATATTTGAATTTTACGTGTCGTGATGTATAAATACGTCGGAATTGAATCGTATGCATGTAAATCATCTATAAGTTCTCCAAGGAAACGGAAAAAATTTGCGATAGACGTACACAGCGCTGCGTACGATATTGAGGTTATAACGAGGGTACAATGGGGTTATATCCGCGGTATAATCCATTGTAACATCTCTGTAATATTCTGTAACTTACTTGTAACCTACTAATAAATTCTTAATATATGATAACAAAAGCGCGAAATTTATTTTAGGTTAGAGAAGGTTACAAGGACGTTACAAGGGGTTCTACCCCTGATATAACCCCCTTGTACCCTCGATATAAACCCAATATTGTACGCAGCGTTGCGTACGTCTATCGCACGGAGATTTTTTTTGACTGGCGTAAAATTAAACTCAAATGAAATCATGCTGTAATTAGTTTCAATTTATGAACCTTTTTTACATTAATTTATAGCAAAACATTATTAATCAAATATCATTATTGGGTATTTGATGTTATTCCAGGAAATAACATCTTTTGTAATAGTTATAATATTATTACATACATATCATATATCATTTATTTATTTTTTTGGTTTTGAAATTAGGCATAATTTGTATAATTACCAGAAATATTATGTTAATTAAATTATTTATTATGTCATCATGATTTAACTACCCCTTCCCCATTTTTTAAAAAGGGAAATTTACATCATGCCAAACAATTTTTATGTGTTTACATGTCTATTATACTCTAATACTAGTGCTATAAACTTATATATGAAACATATATTTCACTCTCAAAAAGATAATAATTATGAAATTTCTAATGCAATTTTAAAATTATGAAAGATATGCATAAAAACATGAAGGGTGACGGGCGGAACCGCCAAGCACCCCTGACTCGCAACCCGTCAGGTCTGGGTTGGACCCATGTGTCTAACCCAACATCAGTCGTTTGAGGGGATTCAAACCGTAGTCCAGAGGAGGCTTACACCGCCGAAACGGATGCTCTACCAACAGAGCTGGGAACACGGTGTGTTAGATGCTTAAAAACATAAGCATTTTAAGCCATAAAAATACCATTTTAATAATTCCAAGGCATAAGATACGTTCACTCGTGCAACCCCAATTTTGTTTTTCATAGCCACAATACTAATGCCATACGATAATATGCTATAAAATTGGCCTAAAACATAGCTTAAAAGGGGGTATTTACATACATGCCAAACATGCCTAAATAAACAATAATAATAATAATTTATAGGACTTTGGTGCATTGAACATATGTACTACTTTTGATGTGATATTAATGATTACATGGTTATTTATGTAAATATGAAATTTTAGATGTTAGATATGTAAAAACATAAGAATTGTGCGGTATGCATGTAAACGCCACTAACAATAAACCCAACCATACCTTTTCTCCCTGTTAATAAATTCTAAATTTTCCTCGCCCTGTCCAACGAAATATATTCCATGCGGACGGATGCATGCGGTGTCCGATCCTGACCGTAAATCAGGTGATCTACGGTCAGGATATATTTCAGTGAGCCCCACCTAAAAAATAAAAAAAAAAAAACTGAAAAAATATCCTGAAAATATATCCTGACCGTAGATCACCGTGATCTACGGTCAGGTACGCAATAATTTCTCCCAACCCATAAAATTCACCTTAAATATCGAACCCATAAAACCCATAAAATTCTGTCCAACACTACCTACAAGTCTGCACGTCACAAATTTAATAAATTATGGTGCAATTGCATGCGACATCACCCGAAAACTTACTATTTACAAATCAACCATCATCTTCCATCCATTTTTCAACTTCTCGCTCAAATATCAAAATTCACGTTAAACGCCCAACCCATATTTTCCATTTTTATCAAATTCTCAACAGTTTGATAGTGACACGTGTAAATACAACGGTTTGGCGGTTCAGAAAGATCCCCCGGTGCTTAATTTGTAAATATCAATATTTCAGGTGGTTTGTATGTAAATTATCCCATAAATTATAAATATTAAAAGTAAATTAAAAAGCCATACAATTTATAAATAAAATGCAACATAAATAGAACATAAAAGCAGGAAACTCTTACTCATTAT
Organism: Phalaenopsis equestris; assembly: GCF_001263595.1. NCBI lineage: Eukaryota > Viridiplantae > Streptophyta > Magnoliopsida > Asparagales > Orchidaceae > Phalaenopsis > Phalaenopsis equestris. Next base: position 178,420 of record NW_018165551.1, read on the forward strand.
ATTTGTCCAAAGGGTATGTTGTGTCTCCCAGGCCAAGTTATCATCTTCTCAAAATACTTTGCTGGAACTATGCCATCAAAACCCTCGGTCAGTATGACTTTGTTGTCCGAAATATAGAACCTCATTCCATCTGTAAAAAACAAGGACAAATAAATTATTATTTTTTAGGGGACTTTACAAACATACCACCCAACTTCTATGTATTTACAAATCTATAGATTTATACCACACACATCTTTCATATTTCAAGTGAACTAAACATTTTCAAGAGGTAAGGTGGGATGTAAAAAGAAAAGCTTAGGCGGTAGATTTGTAAATGCATAGGAATTACGAGGTAAGTATGTAAATCTTCCTATATTTTAATATAAAAGTATGACAATAATTTAGATGAGATTTCTACCTTGCAATGCCTTTCTCAAGTCCAAGAAGATCAACATATTGACATCTCTTCGCATACCTTGAGAAAAAAATAATAATAATGCAGTGCATTAGTTGATTGCATAAAAAAATGTTAAATTTACATAGATACTACATCATTATGTATTTACATGTCTAAAACCTATAGTTTGATATTTACATTTATAAACCTATACATGAAAAAGTGTATTTTATTTTTTAAAAGTTAGTAATAGTTTTATTATTATTATTTGTCAATTAAAGATTTAAAGATGCGTTTGGGGCGGCCCTACGGTACCGCACAAATTACGTTTTGTCTGTTTTCTCAAAAAGTTACAGACATTTTTCCATCAGGCCTGACTACCTGCAGTGACTATTAGAAAGTTGTGATCTGATTTTTTCAAAAGATAAATTTTTATAGTTGCCAGCATAACATTTTGAACAGCAACTTCCTCTTTAGCAGTTTTATTCAGTCAAACCGTTGCAGCTGCCCCAAACATACCGGAAGTGGTATATACATGCTCTTTAGCAGTTTTCTTCAGTCAAACCGTTGCAGCTGCCCCAAACACACCGGAAGTGGTATATACATATACAACCTAAGAAATTATTTTACAACTAAGAAATACAATAAAATAATTCTAAAGAGAAGATTTAAACATGCATGAGGTGTTATTTATGTTATGATATGATTAATGAGTTGTAGGCACATGTTGCACCAAAAAAATTCCCAATGAAAATTAAGAAAGTTTATTTTGATAGTAGACAGAAATTCGAATAGCAACACAATCAATAATATAGGGAAAAACAAATAAATGCAACCTCTTTAAAGAACAGAAATAGAAACCTTTTGATAATCAAAGAATTAAAAAAAACATGATGATTTATTATGGAGTTTTGATTCATTAATGCATTACAATTATTCCTGCCAGAACAGCAGGAGTTAATAAAAGTAGGATTTTTGTCAATAGAATGTAAGGGTGATGTTGAGTCAAATTCAAGCAAATCATTGTAAATTCAAAATCAAATAATTTTTTTTTTATTTTAGTTCAAGAGAAATTTAAGTCTACTAGAAAGCACATTTAGATTTGATAATATCATTTGTATGTATGCATTAATATTCATTTATAAATTTATACTATGCAACAAAATATATACAATTATATATATGTAGTATTACATGATCATGATATGTGAATGTTTATAATGCATGACAAAGTAAATTTGAGTTGAACATATCAAAATGAAGGTTGGAGAAGACGATTCTATTTCTCAAGTGTGGAAACTTGAAATGAAGGATCATGAAATCCTCCATGAGTAGAAGAAGAATAAATCTAACCTATATATAGGTTGCAATCCAAGCAAAGTATTCCAACAACAATCCAATAAAATTCCTTTCAAAGCATTAAGAGGGTATTTATAAAAATTTAACATTTATAATGGTAAGATTGAAAAGACAATTTGAATTACATTTAAGAGTGCATGAATCCACGAAATTGATTCATTATTTGTGTCTTCAACTTCTACAGAAAATTTATGGTTGATTAATACATGCTTCGACATAAGAATTACATTTAAGAGTGCATGAATCCACGAAATTGATTCATTATTTGTGTCTTCAACTTCTACAGAAAATTTATGGTTGATTAATACATGCTTCGACATAAAGCTTGCTTCCTTATTTCATTTATGGCTGTTCATATTCTTCACCTTTATTTCACACTCATGCATTGCCCATTTTTCATGATAAATTAGGCTATGATTTGATGATTTTTAAATAAAAATATTCCTAAGTTGACTAGTCGATGAGGGGGCACGATCAAATGATAAATTGACTTGATTTTGAACTGTGGACTTAAAATTCTAAATCAGAAGACATTGAACGTCTAAATCAGCATTTGATATTAATACAAAAATGTTGTCATAATCATTCTCATAATAAAGAGGACATATCTAAGAAAATAATAATTCAATGATATAGAAGTCCACTCATCATCCAACATTAACTCTCCTCCACTTATACAGTTTACAATGTAGAATTAACTGGTGATGTGGGAAAAAATCTTGGAAATTTAAATGAAAATAAACATGCAATCATATTAAAAAGGAAACAAGTAATGCAAATTATAAATGAAGAGTAAAGGGAAAAAAAACAAAGTCCAAGATGCGACAAATAACAAGATAGATGAAATAACCACTCAAAACTCTTCATGTTAACTCAAAATAGCCATTCCAAGCAAAATCTATCAGAAATATTGGATCCCACCAAGGCCCAATACTAATAACCACTAAGTTCTAAACTTCATATTCATTTTGCAACAAAAGAAAAATAAAAATGAATATAGAAGAGGTATAAGCATGAAGGGTGGAATTTTGGGACAAGAAAAAGGATCAAAGCTTCAAGTTACAAAAAATTTCTCTCCAAAGAAATCCAACAAAGATGGAGGGGGGAGAATGGATTCTCAATTCTTAAGTGTGAAAACTTGATCATGATTCTAATAATTATTCTGATCAAGGATCATCTAATCTTCCATAAGGAGGTCACCAAGTCTATCCTAACTAAATTGCAAACAAGCAAAGTATTCCGATAACAACTCATTTCATTCTTACTCTTTCAAATGATTACGAAGGAACATATAGAATTACTAATACATGTGTCAAGGTGTAATTTTAAAAGTTATTTAAATAACATTTATAAGGTGAGGAGGCAACTACAAAATGCATAAACCATGAACTAGATTCATTTATTTTCTCTTCATTATCTTCTCCTTGACTCTTCAGAATCTTCCTTCTTGATGTTATGATTCATGAACGAAGATACTTTCTTCTTTCAAGTGTAGCCAAATTCACCATGTTGTCCAAAACAAATATATCTTCCAAATGAATTGGCCAAATTCTTCTATATATGAACCAAATAGAATCTGGAAATTCACTTGCATCTCGAAAGGAGTTAAACTTTAATTTAATATGCCATGATAGCATAAAACTCTTCATATTAACTCAAAGTCTCCATTCCAAGAAAGATCTCTAAGGAATCCCACCAAGAAACAATACTAGTAACTACCATGTTCTAAATGTCGGGTATGAGAGATGAAATTTGGGAAAAGAAAAAGAATAAAAACTTCAAAATGCAAGGAAGAAATCTCACACCCAAAAAAATTCAACAAAAAAAAAAATCACTAAATTCATCTCACAAGAAATATGCAATTAGGACCATTGTCTTTGATACCAAAGAATGATGAAGGGAGATATATAAGTATTAGATTATATCATTATTACTTATTATTTGATTTTATTCCTTTATTATATTTTGTCTCTTTTGTTTTATTTTGTTATATTTTCTTTCCTTGTTATTTTATTCTGTTTTTATCGTTTTTCATTATTATGTCTATTGTTGTTGGGTTTAAATATCCCTCTCACTATCAGCAAAATTGTGTTGGTTTATTCTAAATCTCAACATGGTATCAGACTCTAATTCTAGATTCAATAGCCCCTGAGATCCTCTGTCGGTTCCAACAACCAACGCCTCCACCTCCTCCTAGTTGGCAGCCTCCTCTGTCGAGTCATGGTATTGCAGTAAATTTGTGGTCACAGGCAACAAGATTCCTTCCTACGTACTGCAGGAATCCTTCAAATTCATGTCCATTGGTATCCTTATATTCCAACAAACTGCAGGACTCCTACGGATGGACAGTTTTGAGCCGGTCCTCAAAACTGTATCCTTCCTGCGGACTGCAGGAATCCTTCGGACCGACAATGGTTGTGAGTTTTTCAACTCTATTTTGAGTGATTTTTTTGTCAGCAAAGGCATATCCATCATAGTTCTTGTACGAACATTCCTCGACAAAGTGGGAAAACTGAGAGGAAAAACCGTTTATTCCTTGACACTGCTCGCTCCTTTATGTTTCAATCCAATGTCCCAAAACATTTTTGGAACGATGACATTCAGACTGCCACCTATCTCATAAATAGAGTATTCTCTAAAATTCAAAAGTGCTGACCCCCCTTAGCCATCCTGATGCCATGCTTCCCTATCAATCGGGTATTCTCCACATTAGAACCCAAAATTTTTGGATACACTGCCCTTACTCGGAGTAAACTGGATCCTAAATCCATAAAATGTATCTTCCTTGGATACTTCGCAACTCAAAAGGGGTTATCTGTGTCTTGATTCGACTACAAACAAACTCTATGTGAGTGTTGGTGTCTCATTCTTTAATAGTGTTCCCTATTTTTCTAGCTCGACCCCTAGTGAGGGGAAGCTTGAGTTCCCCGACACTGTCCCTTATTCTACTCCTATGGATAGTCCTCCCATTGTTCCTACCAATGAGGAGTCACCTGTCCTATTGAATGCACTATCTCGTCCTCCCATTATCCGTGTTTACACTCGACGCACTCGTCCTAACACTCCTAATTTGGATTCCACTAACTCCTTAAAAGACCATGATTCCACTTCAGACGATATCCTCAGCATGACCCCTCCTCCAAATGAGGATGTGAGTTTTCCGAGTAAAGTATACAGTCAGACATGTTCTCTCTATTCTATGAGAAAATATGTCTCTTGCTATACTTTATCGCCGACATACAAAGTATTTGCTACAGCCCTAACGGACCATCAGATCCCTCACTGTTAGGGTTGCTCTTGCTGACCCAACCTAAAAAACGACAGTGATGGAGGAGTTGAATGCCCTTCAACGAAACCAAACGTGGGACATCATGGACCTTCCTTGTGGTAAGAAAGTTATAGAGTGCCGATGGATTTTTAGCACCAAGTTCAACTTTGACGAATCCTTTGAACGCAACAAGGCAATATTGGTCGCTAAAAGATACTCTCGGACCTATGAAGTTGACCATGATGAGACATTTTCTCTAATGACTAAGCTCATGTGGATAAGTTGAACACTATTCATGTCCTGTTGTCACTTGCGGCTAATTTGGATTGGCCTTTATTCTAACTTGATGTCAAGAATGCATTCTCCGAGTAAAGTATACAGTCAGACATGTTCTCTCTATTCTATGAGAAAATATGTCTCTTGCTATAGTTTATCGCCGACATACAAAGTATTTGCTACAGCCCTAACGGACCATCAGATCCCTGTCACTGTTAAGGAAGGTTGCTCTTGCTGGCCCAACCTAAAAAACGACAGTGATGGAGGAGTTGAATGCCCTTCAACGAAACCAAACGTGGGACATCGTGGATCTTCCTTGTGGTAAGAAAGTTATAGGGTGTCGATGGATTTTTAGCACCAAGTTCAACTTTGACGAATCCTTTGAACGCAACAAGACAAGATTGGTCGCTAAAAGATACTCTCGGACCTATAAAGTTGACCATGATGAGACATTTTCTCTAATGGCTAAATTGAACACTATTCAGGTCCTGTTGCCACTTGCTAATTTGGATTGGCCTTTATTCTAACTTGATGTTAAGAATGCATTCTTGAATGGAGAACTAACAGAAGAGGTTTACATGTCTCTCCCTTCGGGTTTTGATTCTACTGCCTTTAAAGGGCAAGTGTGCAGGCTATGAAAGACCCTTTATGGACTAAAGTGGCCCCCAAGAGCCTAGTTTGGCAAGTTCACAAAGGTGGTCGAGGGCTATGGTTTTACTCGGGCTCAATCGGATCACACCATCTTCTTCCAGCATTCCTCTAATGGCAAGGTAGCTGACAATATTGTTCTTACAGGAAATGATTTTCCAGCATTGGAGTCCTTAAAAGACCTCTTTGTTTCATCCTTTGAGATGAAGGAATTGGGATCTCTCTGATTTTTCTTAGGCATTGAAGTGGCTCGGTCATCTCAAGGAATCTACATGCCTCTGCAAATATGTGATTGATCTCTTGATAGAGAACAACCTTCTTCTGTGGAAACTCGTTGTTCCTATCGATCCTAATGAAAAATTATCTGGCATTCCCAATGTTGTACTTGTCAACAAGAGTCATTACTAGCGTCTTGTGGGAAAACTTATCTAACTCGCTCGTACTCGCCCTGACATATGCCACGTAGTTGAAATAGTAAGTCAATTCATGTATAACCTCTATAAAAACCACCTCCATGTTGTGCATTGGATTCTCCACCAATTAAAAGGTACACCAGACTCGGTTTATTTTTCTCCCATCACAACTCTCGGTCTATTGCGGTGTATAAGCTGTTGATAGGCCAGTTCGGTTCATGATCGACGTTCCACCTCGGGTTATTGTTCATTTTGTACGGGGCAATCTTGTCATGTGGAAAAGCAAGAAACAGTCTGTGTTTGCCCAAAGCAATGTTGAAGTTGAATTTCGATCTATATCCTTAGGAATCTGTGAAACTCTCTGGCTACGCATCATGCTTCATGAACTTCGTATGTCACCTCCATCTCACTGTAGTAAATCTGTGATAATAAAGTTGCAATCAGCATTGCTCACAATCTAGTATAGCATGATTGTATCAAACATGTGGAGATCGACAGACACTTCATTAAGAAAAAAAATGAGTATGGGGAGATTTGCATTTCATATGTGCCCTCCAGTGATCAATTAGCAAACATCCCACCAAGAATCTGTCTCGCCCTTTGCTCGATGACTTCAAGTTTCAGTTGAACATGGCTGACATCTATGTTGAACATAACTGATATATATGCTTCAACTTGAGAGGGAGTAGTAGATTAAACTATTATTAGTCATTATTTGATCTTATTCCCTAATTATATTTTTCCTCTTTTGCTTTATTTTATTTTATTTTCTTTCCTTATTTTTATTGTTTTCCATTGTTATGTCTATTGTAATTGGGTTTAAATACCCCTCCTAACAATAAACTTGTGTTGGTATATTTCAAATCTTAACAATAAGATATCAATCTCAAGTGTGAAATATTGATTAGGGTTCCAATAATTATTTTTAATGGTTAGGTAGGAAACCCACCATAAGGAAAAAAAAGCACCAAGCCCTACTACTCTACATTTCAAACCAAGTAAATTATTCCACCAACAAACCAATATATTTTAATTCCAAAGCATTATATTGATGATTATAAATTTTTCAATAGATGTATCATACTGGAATTCCAAGAGACATTTCTTGAAATGAAAAGAGGGAAGGTGAACCAAATGATGCCTAAACATGCTTTTGGTTCAATGTTTGACCCCACCTTCCATCAATTTAGGTGATAAAGTATACATAAATGTAATTAAATCTAGGTGATTTCGAGTTGAATCAAACCAATTTTGAGTGAGCAGCCTTTGAGTCTAAATAAATCGATTTCAATTTCCTGCCGATAAAACTAAGAACTATAATCAAGCAAGTTTCAAATTTTAAACATAATTATCAAACCTACTAGAATGGAATCATGAAAGAAAATTAAACTAGTATTTGCATCAAAGTGTAATAATTCCATCTAAAATGAAGCTATAAAGTATCATAAGATATGAAGAATGTAACGAAAGCAGTTCAATTTTTGATAGCATACCACTAATTACTTCTCCATCTGAGGGCAATCCACTTGCAAAGTGTACATGTAGCCTTTCCATGCGTTTCAGACCATATTGTAAAATGGATTCTAGGTTCTTCTTATAGGTCCCATGAACACAAACTGCATCACAGATTAACCACTAGAAAACAATAAGATTGATAAAAAAATGTAATAATTATTTTTTACGAAATTTATATACATATTACACAAATCTCATGTATTTACATGTCTCACATCTAAACTTTCATATTATAATACTTTGGTATTCTAAACCTACATGAAAAGGTACTTCACTCTTAAAAAAGGGTAAGAGTGCTATTTTTGATGTGATATTAATGATTGGAGAGCTGTGTGTAAATATGAAAGTTTAGGTGTGAAAAGTGTACATGCTAAGGAACTATGTGCTATGTATGTAAATGCCTTTTATTTTTTCTTCAGACTATACCTTGTAGTTCATTCGCTGATAATATGGGCTTTAACAGACTTTCGGAAGTGACAGTCTACAGAAAAGAGTTTGAAAAGACCCATATTAGAATAAGCTTGGATACCAATCGAAATGAACAGGTCACCGCAGTAATGTTTTCTCATTGGAAAAACATTTTAAAATAACATTTGCACAATATGAATCAATAAGTTGTCTGTATCATGCCCAATAATAGAGCATAAACCTTCAAATGGTAAAATATTATATTGAAAAAATGGCTATTATAATTCTATTTTTCCCCCGATTATGTCTATCAACAGAAAATCTGCACAACAAAAAGGCTAGAAAAACAATTCTTAAGTTTAAAAACCAAGTAAAACAAAACTTCTCTTTTTCAGGTGCAATCCAAATCAGTAAACATGACAATTCACTTCCTTCAAAATCTATAGATTAGTTAATGAAGATAATAGTTTCATCAAAATCATGAGTAGCAAGAGCACCTCATTAACGTTCCACTCATTTCAGGGCGCATTTGATTTAAATCTAGTTTAACAGATTTCTACATAAATTTTAGGGAAGATTTACATACATATCACTCAATTCCTATGTATTTACAGATCTAACAGCTAGACTTCAATTTTTACATGCATGCTGCCTTACATACGCATGAAAATGGGTATTTCACCTTACAAGCTTAAAATGTTGGTATTTTTCATGTAATATAAAAGATTTTGGTGGTATAAATGTAAAAAAAAAGGCCTGGATATGTAAATTCATAAGAATTGACTTAAATCATGTTGTGTTTTACTTTGTCATTTGAGCTTCTTCAAGATTTTCACCATTATCTCCGTTTCTTTTGAATCCGTGTGAGTGTGATGATCATTTTGCCATATGACTTGTTAGATGTTCTCAAGAACCCAACTCTATAAATAACGTCTCATACAATTATTAAATTATATTATTTTGAAAGATTGTTGATGAAAGAAAACTCTCTGTGTCATGAATGTGATGTCTTTAATTATGAATGTAAAATCTAAGGAAAGCATAAGGGTCTCATCGGACAATTGGGCTCTCTTTTTTCACTTTTTTTTCAAATCCAAATGATCTAAATTCTTTTTTTTTCTTATGTAGGTAAATATTTTGTTAAATTTATTTAAAATTAATGAAGGGTTTAAGATGTTTTGAGCACTGGCTTAGGTGCTCTAGAAAGTCAAGGTGACGTCATAGCACCTTATAAATCTCTAAGAAGCATCTTAATCTCAAGGAACTAGGCAATAAATAACAATTGAGAAAAGTGAAAGAAAAATCAAACCTAATGTTGTTCGAACATGCACTTCCCATTCTTCCAGAGACATCGATTCCAGCTACTTAATGATTCCTTCCAGTGACAAATACAACTTCTTTTGATACAAAAAATCTTCATTTTGTAATTTCTAGAAAGCAAAATTTAAACTGTTGAACTTTTACATCTTGTATACTCGTTGGTCATTGCTCCCACTCAAATCAAATTTCTTCAGAAAAACCTTCTCTAATAACACGTGTTAGAAATTGGACCAACAGAAACACTGATTCGAGAGATCCGATTCAGAACTATGAACTGAAGCGCACAAACAAGGAAACAAAAAATGCAAAAGAACACTAAGATTTACATGAAAAACCCCGAGAATGGGAAAAAATCACCGAGCAACACCACACCAAAAAATTCATTATGAAAAGATAAGAAATAGTATAAATTACACCACATGCAAGCCTCTCTACAATCCTGGAACTCATGAACACTTCTTTCTCTCTTTCGCACAAAAGAATCGTATATTAGCACACACTCGATCTTCTGCTCGCATGCTTTTCCGTAATGAAAAATAAAGACTTAAATCCCAAACTGCATAAATTCTATTAAAGGCGCTGATTTTCTAAGCGCTCTAGTTCCAAAATTGGAAATGCTCCAGGCACTAGGGCGTCCCAATTACAGTGCTTAGGGCGCCCAGTGCAGGTGTTGGGTGCATTTCCTTGACACAATCAACTTCTACGTATAACACAATTTTCTTTTAATCAACGGATTGATCATATGAGCAATCTACTCTAGTCCAATCCAAGATCGAGGGTTGCATCATTGTAAGGCAGTCTAATGTTTGGTTGCAGAGGTGCTTCCAACAAACAAGCATTACCTGTCACACTCTTTAACTGTTTATATACATATCACCCAATTTCTATGTATATATATCTCTAACACCTAAACTTGTATATATACATTTATAACATTTTACATGTACATAATGTTGAATTTCATTTTTAACTGTTTTTTATGTGATATAAAAGCTTTGGGTGTCATGAATGTAAAAATTAAAACTTAGGTGTCGGATATGTAAATTCATAGGAATCAGCTCGTGCATGTATATTTTTTATTTACATATATGACATACGAAATAATGATAGTTGATGAATGGATGTAAATATACCATGTACGATTGAATTGCAAATTGAAAGGATGTCAATGTACGACTGAAATTCCTTACATGTATAACTTCACATGATTTCATGTATATTTCCAGTACAGGATCTCCAACTGAAATTCCTGGAATGATGATATGTGATAAACATAGAGACACCATAAAGGCAATGTGTTATACATCAAGTATTTATATGACTCTATATGGTAGTTAACTATCTGATACGGGAACTAGTAGAAAATTTAATAGAAAACGCAAAACAATTTTTTATTAATACTGAATTAGAGTTATAACACGTACAAACGGAAAGGGAAAACAGACAAACAAAACCAAGGTCCAGCTAGGGCTAGAAGGGAAGATCCGAGGGCAGAGTGGTGTCGGCAATGTGGTGAGGGTCGAGGAAGGGTTAGTGGTTGGTTGGTTAGGAAGGGGTTTGGCGGCCGGTAGGTGGGCTGGACAGTGAGGGTGGCTGTAGGGA
>NW_018165551.1:189617-190064 GCF_001263595.1 Phalaenopsis equestris
GGTTGTCGGGGGCTAGTAAGTAATCCGGAGGGCTGGAACCACTCTCCTAAGGGCTGTAATGGGGTTGCCTGATGCGGAGGAAGGGGCTGGAGTAGTGGACAGCAGCAGCAGGTTGGAGGGGAAAAGGGTGTTGGAAGGCAGATTAGAAAGGTTGGAGAGTGAGACACCGGTGGAAAAGGGGCGGCAGGGCAACGGGGATGGTATGGGGATGGCCGATGGCTAATGAAAAGAGGGGGAGGAGGATAGTAGAAGATACATCACCACCACGGAGTAGGAAACAGCAGGAGCACCGCCACCTTCTCAGATACAGCCCTAGAACAAATAGAACAACTCCACAAAGAAATCTGAAAAGAACACACAGCAAAAAAAACTAACCCTAACTCTGGAAACAATAAATAAATAGCTCCTACATGAGGGCGAGCCACAGTCTCGCCCCGGCCAAACCTC
>NW_018165551.1:190122-210426 GCF_001263595.1 Phalaenopsis equestris
GGGGGGGGGTGGTGGGGGTGCACACATCAGAGGTCCCGCACCGCATCTTTCTGCTGTGGTTTTAGGGGAGCTTCGACCTCATTCGTCGAAGCTTCTGATTCCTTGTCTCCAATCCTATCGGCACCTGGATCTCACTGTCGGCTACATTGTTGTCCAAAGCATCGAAAAAGTCGGTTCCACTTGCGCGCAGATGTCTTTATTGATCCACTCCCCTAGGACTATGGCCCACGATCAAATCAGTCTGAAGTGTCTTGGGAGTAGCCTGCATACTATAATGTCTAGTTATTTATCCACTCTCTACATGCAACAAAACTATATGCTTTTCACTGAAACATCCATAAAATCGAACAAAAATAATCAGCAATAAGTTGCCTGAAATGCAAAATTTTATCGCCCATAGAATACTCTCTTAGCTGTTTAGTGATGAGATATGCATCAAATTTTCACATTTTTTATAATTTAATTCCAGAATTTTTCCTCTTCAAATATATAATTTTATGCTTTTGGAAGTTTGGAATTGTATTTTGTAGGTTACAGGAGGACTAGCACGAAAATCAGAGTCAAAACAAGAAACTTTGGAAAAATTAGCGCTGACGTAACCACAGGCCACACCACTTGAGTGGCGTGGTCACACCAAAATCGGGCATGATCACACTCAATGTGCCAAAACAAACCGCGTAATAGAGCTTCTGGCGTAGCCACGCCGAAATGCGGCGTGACCACGCCGCCCAATCCAAGCCGACAATGTAATTACACCGCATGCCAGACGTGGTCACGTAGATGCTTATTTTCATATTTGGAAAATTTTTTAGTGTGGGATTCTGACGAATTTAGAAAGATTTTTAAATTCATTCTATAAAAGCATTGAAATTAGAATATTTAGGAAGCTTTTTTTAGAGGGAAAATTCTTCTTTTCTTCCAAATTTTCTTTTGTTTGTATTTTCTGACAGAGTTGTGAGGGAAATTTGAGGTTATTCTAGTAAAAGATGAGATCAAAAAGCTATAAGTACTTTTTATTGCAATAAAAATGTTTCTTGCAGGTTTTATTTCCATAAAATCTTCTTTGTTTTTCTCTCGAACCATGAGCAGTTAAACAGTTTTTCGTGCCTCTGTGATTCTTGGGATGGTTTTTTTGGTTTGATTTTTATTTTGGATTTATCGATCATTTTTTGTGCTTTGAATTGTTAAAAGTTGTTGGCTAATCTTCTTACCTTCATTTACTCCTAACCTGGCCAGTTAGGATGTTAAAATCCATCGGGATCAACGACTTCGACAGATTATAGGAGATCGGAATTTATTGGAGACGTCATAAAGATAAGCAAAAGCTATCTTTGTGAAATTTCAAATCTTCTTGAGACCTAGGCATAGCTTTAAAAAGAACTCAATATTCCCGGTTGACAACTACCACGACAGAGAAATTTGTATAAAAATCAAGTTAAGTGTCACACCTAAATCACAGAGGCACGATCCTCGTTACTATTGGAAAAACACCAACAGAATTTGATCACTGTTTTCTTCTATTTTGCTTCTTTGAGATTTGCTAGATTTAGAATTTTCTTTCCTTGCTTTTTGAATTCGTTGAACAAGGTTGGAATAGTTAGTAAACTAGAATTTTTGTCTTTTTAAAACAAATTCTTAACGAGTTCCCTATGGTATCGACACGCGATAATCTTTAACCGCATTATTACTTGACACGCATACTTGTGTTGTCCTAAAACTGTGTGTCACGTTTAGGTATAACAGTATCCCCAACAACACTGTTAGACTAAGATTTTTTCCCTTTTTCATAGGGATAGAGCCAAGATGTGGCTGAACTCCTTAGCCCAAGGATCCATTACCACTTGAAATGATTTGACCCAAAAATTCTTAGCTAAGTATGTCCCTCCTTCCAAAACTGTCAAACTTAGGAATGACATCACATCCTTTGCAGAATTTGAGGGAGAGACCATTTATAAGGCCTGAAAGATATTTAAGGAGTTACTTAGGAAATGCCCCCACCATGTCTTACCCAACTGACTGACCATCCAAATCTTCTATAATGGACTTGTAGGTTCCCTTAGGTCCCTTATAAATGCTATTGCAGAAGGCTCATTCATGTCTAAGCCTTGTGAGGAAGCCTATGACTCGATTGACGAGATAACCACCAATAGCTTTCAATGGCCTGCTGAGAGAGTGCAACCCAAGAAGGTGGCTAGTCTGCATGAAACAGATGTCATGAATATCTTAGCAACCAGGTTGTTGTCATATCCAAGAAATTGAATATTCTCACTGTAAGTGCAATACAAGCCCCACCCGAGGTAAAGGAGTTTAGAGATGAGACTTTGAGAGACCCTACCACCTCTTGCCTTAGAAGCTCTGAATGTCATAAGAAACCATAACCAAGCCAACAACTCTTACTCCAATACCTATAATCCTGGATGGAAACAACACCTCAACCTAAAGTGGAACAACAATAACCAAGCCAATTTAAAGGGAGGAGCATAAAACCAATTTGCCCAAGGATAAAGACCAGCCCAACCTCCTGGATTTCACCCAAATCGGAACCAAAAGCTAGCCAAGTTGGAGGAGTTGGTAAGACAGTTACTTCTGGTAACACAAAGTCATGGAGTAGCCATTAGAAACATTGAGGAACAATTGGGGCAATTAGAGACTTGTTTCAACCATAGGACTCCAGGAGCACTCTCTAGTAACACTGAAGTAAACCCCAAGGAGAAAGAGAAGGAGCAGGTTCAAACACAAAAGTTGAGGAGTGATAGGGAGTCAGATGAAACTCCAGGAAATATGAACGCCCATGGATGTGGAGTTTGATTTGGAAAAAGAGGAAAGACTTGCTAAGGAAACTGAAAAAACCCGAAACCCCTAAGAAGAAAGAACCTGAGAGATTCCACCTCCATTCCCTTAGAGGTTGCAAAAATTGAATTGGATCAACAATTTTCTAGGTTTTTAGAGGTCTTCAAGGAGCTAATCATCAGTATTCCTTTTGATGAAGCCCCAGAACAAATGCTTAGTTATGCCAAATTTATAGAGGATGTGCTGACCCGAAAGAGGAAATTAGGGAATGGAGAGACAGTGGCACTTACAAAGTGTAGTGCAATATTGCAAAAGAAGTTACCTTAAAAGATGAAGGACCAGGATAGTTTCACTATCCCATGTGTCACATGAGAGAAATTTGTTGGGAGAGCCTTTTGTGATTTGGGAGCTAGCATTAGTTTGATGTCACTGTCAATTTGACAGACTTGAACTAGGAGAGGCTACACCAACCACCTTGACTCTACAATTAGTTGACAATTCCATGGTCTTTCCAATGGTATCATCGAGCATATATTAGTTAAGGAAGGAAGCTTCATATTCCCTGCTGATTTTGTAGTCCTGGACATGGAGCAGTACAAGGAGATTCCCCTCATTTTAGGAAAACTATTATTAGCCACCGATAGGGAAATGATCGATGTACAAGGGAAACTGACTATGAGGATGAATGACGAAGAAGCAACATTTGGTATCATGAATATGAGATTCCTCCAAGATCGAAGTGACGATCATTTCTTTGACTTAATGGATGGGGTAATGACTAGCCAATTTTCAGAATTCCTGGAAGATAGTCCAACAGAGCAAGAGGTGTTTGAGGATGAGATTGAGATATCTAATGTTGAATCTGCTCTGCTTGTAGTTTAGGGAGAGGTCTGAACCCTTGGACTTGACCTTGCACGCCAAACCCATAGCATCATCCATAGAGGTAGCCCCATATTTGGACTTGAAAGCCTTACCCACTCACCTGAAGTATGCCTACTTAGAAGGACCATCAATTTTACATGCCATCATATTTGTTGAATTGAGTGTGGAGCAAGAGGACAAACTCATGAGGGTGCTTAGAGGATTTAGAATGGCATTTAGATGGACCATAGTTGATATCAAAGGAATAAGCCCATCCTTGTGCATACATAGAGTTCTGATGGAAGAGGGACATGCACCGAAAGCTGACCCACAGAGAAGACTGAACCCCATCCTTAAGGAGGTAGTTAAGAAGGAGATCCTGAAGTGACTTGATGCAGACATTATCTACCTCATCACAGATAATGTCTGGGTCAGTTCAATCCATTGCATACCTAAGAAATAGGAGTCACAGTTGTGGAGAATGAGAAGTATGAGTTGATTCCTACAAGGAAAGTCACGGGATGAAGGATTTGATTTAATTATAGAAAGTTGAATGCCGCCACTCAAAAAGACAATTTTCCCCTACCTTTTTTGTACCAGATGTTGGAAAAGTTAGCAGGGCATCCATTATATTGCTTCCTAAATGGATATTCAAGATACAACTAGATCTCCATAGCCTCTGAGGACCAAGACAAGACCGCCTCCACTAGCCCCTATGCGACATTTGCTTTTAGAAGGATGTTATCTAAACTATGCAATGCGCCAACCACTTTCCAGCATTGTATGATGTCCATATTTTCTGACATGATTGAGACTGGCATAGAGGACTTTATGAATGATTTTTTTATATTTGGTATTTCATTTGATTCTTGTCTAAGTAACCTTGCAAAAGTTTTACAAACGTGTGAGGAACAAATTTGGTGTTAAATTGCGAAAAGTGTCAATTCCTGGTGACTAAGGAAAAAGACCTCATATAAAAGATTTTGAAGAGAGGTATGAAAGTTGACCCTACCAAGATTGAAGTGATAGAAGAGCTTCCACCACCTATCACTGCGAAAAGAGTTAGAAGTTTTTTAGGGCACGTCGGATTCTACAGACGATACACTAAGGAGATAGACTCTTACCCATGCGATGTTGCAACGCCGACTCTTACCTAAAAATTTTTGTTCGCACGAGTGTGACCACGTTGTATTCAGGCGTGGTCAAAGCGCCTGCTTGTCCGTGAAGCATTTAACCAACATGACCACACCACCCATCGAGTGTGGTCACGTCGCTTACTGTTCACCCGTGAAACAAGGATCGCGAATCATTAATTCAGCCCTAATTTTTTCCCTGATTCTTCATCTTCTTCATGAGAACTCCTCTTGCAGTAGCTATTTTCAGCCCTAGAGCCATAGGTCACCGGATTCTTTGCCGAAATCTCGTCGGAATCTTAGTAAACAAGTAGATCGGGGCATGAGAAGATGGATTTTTGTGTCATTCTCCTCCAATAAGTCCTCTTTTCCTCTTCACTAAATTTTCTCGCCAGAGAAAAATTTTTGTTAGTTGATCTTGACTTATTTTTTTTCTCTGTTGAGTTTTTTTCCTTTGTCTTCCGAAGCTTCTTTGCTTTGTGTCTTTTCTGTCATGGCTCCTAGAATGCACGGGAAAGGGAGTTCTTCCTCCACCTACAACCGGAAATACTTTGTGGGCCTTACCTCTCAACAAAGATTTTTGAGCTTTGTGGGCAAGAAGAAGAGCATCACGGAACGTGCAATTCCAATTTCCGAGGAGGGATATTGAGGTTGAGATTTTGAATTAGGGGTGGTGAAACTTTGCCTATTCTGTCGAACTTGTTGGAGTCGCTCTCGTTGGTCAGTTCTATGCAAATGCAAAAGAATCCACGGACAGGGGAGTAATTGTGCGAGGGAAGGCAGTTCCTTATGACGCCACCACTATAATTACATTTTTTATGTCCCGGACATTCCAAATTGTGGTTTTGGAGTCTCACCCCGCCTGATTACCTAAAGGTGATCAGTCTTCTCACTGCTTCCACAAGGTCGTGGAGGACACATCCTGGTGACGATGGGGAAGTTCTAGTTAATTTCCCCATGACCTGTTTGATTAGGAAATCCCATGCCTGACATTATTTTATTGTTGCTCGATTGCTTCCCACCACTAGTTTGACCGATGTTACGAAGATGCGGGTCGTTCTGAACTAATGTGTTCAGGAAGGCATTTCTATTGACATAGGGCAACTAATTCACGAGCCCATAGTTTACATTGCTAGTTGATAGCCTACTGTATGTATAGGTCATCCTAGCCTTATCACTAACCTATGCTTGAGGGAGGGTGTAGTAGCGGGTGACAATAAGTAGCTTCCACAGCTGCAAAAGCCGATCATATTTACTTATGTTCAGGGTTATGCCTCGTCATCTGTTGCTTTTCCTAAGCGAGGAGAGAGATCTTCACGACGTTGAGCATCAGTGTCACATTACTCCCCCTCGATGACCTGATCCGAGACATGAGGGAGATGCTGACACTTCAGGGGGAGTTGATCAAAGACGTTAGAGACCTCTGGAGCAAACAAGATGCCATGTCATCGGAGCTTGACGACCTTCACCGCCAGTATGCATATTATGCCAGCCAGCACCAGCAAGAGTACTTCCATTGCCGGTTGGGAGCATCCAGGAGCACTAGGGGATGGGAGCTACGCTACCACGACCACCACCTTTCACCATTTGGAGCCCGACCCGTGATCCCTCCACCCGAGACCCAATGGATGAAACTGACCGAGGAGAGTAGAGAGATTGTGTTTTGTCTGATGTGTTTTGTGTTGTTGATTGATTTCTTTTCTACACTTGATCTGTGTACTGAATTGATTGTGGATGTTATCTCTGTGATCTGATAGTTGGATGTGATTGTAGTTGACTTTTCATGCAATACATTTTTTTGTTACATGTACTTTCTATTCACCTGCACTTTTTACTTTGAGCAGTTGGATAGCATGTTCCCAGATTTTTCTTTACCTATTATAGTTTGAGCTGTGATTCATAGCCTGTGTTGGTGTATATTTTGTTGTGCATCATTCATATATTGCTAGTAGGTGTGGAACAAGTTTGAGGAGGAGTCATCATCAGGCTGCCACAGATAATTCTTAAGCTTGCAGAGATTTGTTTCTATCGTCACATTTCACACAGCTTCTATCAATATTGAGAAGAAAAAAATTACATAAAGGAAATGTGAAATTTATTTAAGTCAGGGTGTAAGTGAATATTAGTAATTAAGTTCCATAAATGATTTTCTTCGATTTAAACATAGGAAATTTTTTTAAAATTTAGAAAGGAGGAATTGTAAGACTAAAGACTTCTCATTAATGTCCTATTTCAATAAGGGATGAAGTTTAACGTGATTGAATTTATTTAGGAACTAGGAATCATGATAAGAGGTAGGTAAGCATTTGATTAAGATAGACTTAGAACTTATAAAAAATTGGAAAAAATTTTGATTAAACCTAACCAGATATAATAATTCTTGTAGGCCTCATATATATTAAGAAAATAAAGAAATAAAAAATAAAATAAATATCTGCTCAAAAAAGTATATGGATGGCCTGGAGAAGAAGCTTGAGGTAAAGAACTTGAGATCTCACAGTTTGATATTCTAGATTCTCCCTATATCCAATGATTTACCCATAACTTTATCAGAAATCTAAGGGAATGTATAAATTCGTGAAAAGTTAATGGGAAACCTTAGCAACGCTAAGAATTAAGTATGTGATCACTTGTAATCTGAAAGAATGAAATCATAGTCCCACCAATCTAAATGAAAAAGAATTTTCATGTTTAATTAGAAAATAAATTACGATAGGTATAAGATTGTAATTTTCAAAGAAATTTTAACTTGAAAATGAAGATCACATGACCTTAATAAAATTTTCACTTCCTATGTGATTAATAAGACCAAGAATTGCACGAAAGAAAGTTTTTTTTATTTGAAAATTTGAGCATGGTAAAAAGATTACTTGAGCCCAAGTAATGGGTAAAGTTTGGGCGGATTGATATGCATCAAATTTTCATGTTTTTCATGCTTTAATTCAGCATTTTCCCTCTTCAAATAATGATTTTACATTTTTAGAAGGTTGGAATTGCATTTTGAAGATTACTTGATGATTAGCACAAAAATTGGAGCAAAAACGAGCGACTTTAGGAAAATCAACACTTGTATAACCACACCTGAATCAGGCATAACCACACCATTTGAGTAGCGTGGACACGCCCAATGTGCCAAAACAAACCGTGCAAAAGAGCTTCTGGCGTAGCCACTCCGAAAGGTGGTGTGACCACGCCGCCCAACCCAAGCCTATGGCATAATTACACCGCAGGTCGAGTGTGGTCACGCCGATGCGTATTTTCATATTTCTAATTTTTTTTAGTGCGGGATTCTGACGAATTTGGAAAGATTTTTTAGTTCATTCTATAAAAACATTGTAATTAGAAGATTTGGGGAGTTATTTGGAGAGAAAATTGCATAAAAGGCTAGGGTTGAGAGGGAGAATTCTTCTCTTCTTCAAGATTTTCTTTTGTTTGTATTTTCTGAGAGAATTGTGAGAGAAATTTGAGGTTATTCTTGTAAGAGAGGAGATCAAAGAGCTGTAAGCACTTTACATTGCAATAAAAATGTTTTTTGCGGGTTTTATTTCCATGAAATCTTCTTTGTTTTTCTCTCGAGCCATGAGTAGCTAAACAGTTTTTTCATGTCGCTATGTTTCTTGGGATGGTTGGTTTGATTTTTATTTTGGATTTCTCGTATCATTCTCTTTGTTTTGAATTGTTAAAAGTTATTAGTTAATCTTATGGTCTTTGTTTACTCTAAGTTGGTCAGATAGGACGTTAAAATTCATCGTGATCTACGACTTCGGGAGAAGCATGGTGGAACGATAATATCAAACACAAGATTCGAATAAAATAGGAATATTTTATTCTGAACCTTGAAACCAATTATAGGGGATCAAAATTTATTGAGGACACCGTAAAGATAAACGGAAACTATCTTTGTGAAATTTCAAATCTTCTTGGGACCTAGGCATAGACTTAAAAAGTACTCAATATCCCCAATTGACAACCACCACGAAAGAAAATATTATATGAAAATCAAGCCAAGTGACACAACTAAATAACAGAGGCACGATCCTCATTATTATTGAAAAAATACCAACATAATTTAATCCTAGTTTTCTTATATTTTGCTTTCTTCAAAATCTACAAGATTTAGGATTTTCTTTCCTTGCTTTCTGAATTTGCAGAAATAGGCTGGAATAGTTAGTAAACAAGATGTTTTGTCTTTTCAAAACAAGTTCTTAAAAAACTTTCATTGTGAGATCGATACGCGGTACTCTTTAACCGCATTATTACTTGACACGTATGCTTGCATTGTGCGGCCTACTTAGCGGTACGTTTTGGCGCGACATGATGTTCATTAGCTGATAAATAAATAAAAAGAATTGTTTGTGAATTTCAAGAAAGATAAATTAACGTCGAGTTCTGTCAATTTATTGTATGGAAAAACATCTCAAACAGTTATAGGTATGACATACATTTCCATCTTCATTATTATCATGACATTTATAGGTATAATATACGTGAACATAATCTTCATCATTATCAACAATATTCAATACATTTGTTCTTCCCATCTCAAAAAAAAAACTAACATGGAAACTGTTCTCTATGGATAGAAGTAAGGATAATTTGTTTGGTTTAGCGGATGTTTATTGCTATTAAAGAATTGCTGGAGACAGATTAAGCAAAATAGAGTTAATCATCATTCAAAAAATTATTTAAGAAACATGCATATCCTGCATAATGATGAGAAAGTGTTAGCATATAGTTTTGATCCATAACTTACCTATAATAAAATAGAACATGATGTTTACATTTTAATTTTTTTTAGCATTATAATAACATAATGTTCCAACTGGTAAGCAGAAAATAATCATTAATCCGATTTGATAGAGATTGGGGACAAAGAAAATATCACCTTAATTGAATGACCTTGATTTGCTCGGACTACGAGCTCTCCATTTTCCTCCAGGAGGCTAAACCTTTGCTTATTATCTCTTCGCACAGCCTAGAAAAGATAAAAAATAATGCAAAATAATTTATAACCTCGCACACATTGAACTTGCACTTAAAAAAAAAAGTTATGGAAAAGGGATAAGAAAAATGTGATGAGTAAACCACTAGCCCTACCAAACTTCAAGTTAAAAAATTTACCGAGACTCACAAAAATGTAATTCCTCTATATTTTTTGACATGATACTCCATTAAATTTATTGCCATTTTTTTAGAAAAATTGTTCCTAAAATTTAGCTATCCTCGAAAATAAAATTGATGTTGGTCTTCAGCACAGTCAAAATCAGTTCAACGTTTATTTCTTGTAGGCCAATCGGGAAACTAGATGGATGACTTATAGCATCAAATAAGCCACCCTAAAGCCTTGGCCGACCCTTCTTTCACATAGCCATTTTTTTTCTGTATTTATCTTAAACTTTATTATTTGGAATTGAATAACTTAAATGTAGTATAAATTTTAGTCCTTAAATGTTTCTCTCTAATTATGCACACGTATGGAACCCTAAGATACTCGTGATTGAATTGACTTGAAAGCCTTGATATTTTGGTCTTCCTTAGCCTTTGAAGAGAAATATACTCTAGCCTGCTCCCTTCACCAGATCCAAGAAGAGGGGTCTGGTTGTAAGTTGTATCCGTTATCTTATTTTTCTCCCTTTTTTCTCTTATTCTAGTTCTTAAAAGTATATTGTAAGCTTTTACTTATTTTCATTTGGTTTTATGCTCAAATAGTCAAATTTTCTTTAAGTTAAATGAAAAATGGAATCCTCTCCATCAGCAAACCCGGTGTCTTATCCATTCCACTTCAAGATCTCTACTTTAGGAGGAAAAAAAGGTTGAAAACAAGAACACGCAATCAACTTCTGGCATAAAATCACTCCATAAGAGCCATCCATCCATCTCCATCAAATTTTGATATTAGAAAACAGTTCTCATCATGGCGCTCCCCGGTGCCCATCTTCTTATGGCCAAATACGGAAAAGTAGAACAATGTAGTTACCACTCTTCTTCAAATCTTTAAGACATCAACAACTAAGGTTAGAAATTTTAAAAAAAGATCAAAGATCGCTCAAAATTCACATAATATTTTGGCTTGTATGGAAGTTAATGAGCCAAATAATGAGCTAAGCCTAGGCCCTAGCTCGAATTAAAATTGAATTAAGCTAATCCAAATCAGACTGAAATAAATGTCTATTTGTATGAATGTGTACATAGATATTTGAATGACAGTGTATGCATCTATGCACTTATACATGAATCTAAACATATGTAAGTGTGTGGATGTTGTAAGAGAATTTCCCTCAGTTGTTTGAAAATTTATTGAGATTCAATTGTGCTTTTGCTCAGCTAGAAGTTAACAAGCCATATTTCGCTTGAACCAAGATTGGATCAAGCAAACCTATAGAAAGGCTTAGCTTTTCTTGAGATCAAGCTGAATGAAGTTAAAGACAATCTTTAGTCGGGGTTAGATTGGCTAAAGATAAGATCATTAAGAACCTCATCCTTGACCGTCTTTACTTAAACCCAATCTCCCACCTAATCTTTGGGAGGTTTTAAGCATATAATCTCAATTTAGAAGAAAAATAAGCAAGAATTTAATTTCAGTGCTAAAAATTAAAAGGCCTACAAATCCTAATTGTGCCAACAGCACATCCCACCTAATATTCAAAACTGCCTCAATCAAAAATTGTGAGTATGTCTCCCCCACCCCCTCAAATTGAAAATACATTCCTTACTGCATCAAAAAATAACCACAAAACAACGCATTAAATTCCTCACTCAAGTTTATCATACCAGAACTTGCACTTGCAGATTGTTCTATCGGAACCAAGCAAACATAGGAAAAAAAAGAAGATCTACATTAAGGGGACACCTCTAAAGAAACACTGCAAAAAGATAAAGCACTACAACGTATTGGAAAACTTAAAGTTCTGAATTGATTGTGAATTGCAATCTCACTAACTTGACACTGGACTGCATGACATGAGTACCTTCAGAACTTACTCCAAGTCTGTCCATATATTACTATGTCTACATACTACACCCTACTAGATATTGAATTCATGAATAACATGTTATTAATTAAAATTGGTAAGCTATAAGCATATAACAATTCAAAAAAAAAAAAAGGCATGTGTTAGTTAGTCCTAGAAAATATATAAATTTTTAAGTGTTAGATATGTATTTCTATCGTGTTATGATCATGAAGCGTTTTAGCATATTGCTATTCTCAAATAAGAGATACTGTGCCAGACATATATATCAATTTGAATACCAATTCACATTTTTAGCATAGCCTTGTTGTATGGTTGAAAAGTTCTAGAACCTATACTTGTGTTAATAGGTCTTCCTATAAATGATTTTCATCAGATGGAGCTATCCAACCCACATCGATGGTGGGTGATGATTACAACCATTACTCCATTGTGTTACTTCCATCATATTTATTTGTGGGTCAAATAAATATGATATAAAATCCATGTCGTCTCACCATCCAGCTCAATCAATATAAGTTACGTGTGATTATCATAGTACAATTATAAACAATCAAATTAGACAACAACAAAAAAAAAAGATAATAAATACATCATCAGATAAAGTTGACAAAATTTGTATATATTTATCATTTTATTTCTTGACTATTTTGATTGTAATAAGCAAAGAGTAATTTAGTTATTTATTTGAATTTTTTGTTTAAATATGCACCTTGTATAGAGCACTAGGATTAATGACTACTATATTGAATTGAATGCTTCAAAATTTTGGCACCCTTAACCTTAGAATAATTTGAGACTCTTGCCTCCTCCCTCCTCTTCCAGATCCTATTTATGCAAGTGGATTGCTCTAAGTTGCATGTAAGGTTCTTCCTCCCCCTTTCCTCTTCTTTTGGTTCTCAAGATGCATTTTTCACTTATTTTCCTTTGGTTGTATGCTCCAATTCTCTTCATTTTAAATCAAAAGCGAAAGTAACAATCCATCAAGAAACACTAGGTTTCATCCCTGCCTCTTTAAAAGAACTCTACCATAATTGAGGGAGAAGGCCGAATTCTCAAACTACCACTATAAACTTTTAATATCAAATCCCTCATTTAATAAAATATTAAGTCACCTATCTAACCTCCATCAAAAGCAAGCTCTATATAAACTATATGGTTTATAAATATAGGAAATAACTACTAACCTGACAATGATAAACAAAAAAAAGAAGTGCCTTTAGTGCAGGTTTACAGTTGTTATAGCCATAGAACAAGCTATATCTTTAACTAATTGCTACCACATCATATATGTTGGATGGAGCTAAGTTTTGAAAATGATAATTGTTAGATACAAACTTAGTATGATCTAAACTTTCCTTCTCAGAGTTACAGGATTCCAAAAATTTTGATGAATATTATGATTGAGCCATGTTGATATTGAGAATTTAAGGCGTGGTATCGAATGAAGCTAAGGGCTTGTTTGGAGCTGCTTATTGGTTGTGGAACGGTAGGAAATTGTCGAATTAGGTGTTTGGTTCGAAAAGTGCGGTAGCGGTTTCCAAAACTCGAGCCACGAGCTCGACTCCGCAGTCCACGCTTTTTCGTGTCCCTTTTACCTGGTTGTCCAACTTATTTGTGATTCGAGGTCCGTTTCTACTCTCTTGCGTCTCTGCCCCGCTCCCCTTATCTCCTCTCTCGCATCTCTTCCCTAGGTATTTTCTCTTCTTTCGCTTATCTCTGATCTTTGACACCAATGGCGCGGGATTGCCTGTGCTTGGTTCCTTTGCTCTTTATTGTCGTTTGGTACCTTCAACCCTTTTTCTTTGAGGTTTATTTTCTCTCTCGGTGGTTTTGCTCTTTGCAGTTTGTGGTTCAATGAGTTTGTGGCTTGTTGTTTGCAGTTTGTGGTTTTGCTCTATAGAGAAATTGAATTTCTATGTTGAAAGGAAGGGATTTGGAATTTGCATTTCTTTTTTCTGTGAAATTTAGAGGTTGCTCTTTGGATTTATTCTCTGTCTCGATTGGGCTGCTATTAGTGGTTTGTTCTCTTTCTCGGATGGGCTCCTCATTTTGGTTTACGGCCTCTATGTATGCCCAATGATTTTTTTTTAATTCGTCTCTCGATTTGGTTGCTCTTTGTGGTTTACTCTCTTTCTCAGTTTGGTTGCTCATCATAATTTGTAGCCTCTGCATATGCCCAATAACTTTTTTGTTTTATTAATCCATCTCTTGGTTGGCTAGCTCTTTGTCTTGGTTGAGATGGTTCTCGCCTCACTTGTGATGATGGTGTGTTGGTGATAATGATGTTGCGATAGTGGTGGTGTGATGGTGATGATGATGGTGGTAAATGTGCGGTGGCAGTGAGTGCGGTGGGGTAGTGGGGTGGTGGTTGGTTGGTGGTATGTGTGGTGGTAGTGTGTTGGTGGTAGTAGTGGTGGTAGTTTATTGGTTGTGATGATGTGATGGTGGTGATGCGTTGATAGATTTCGGATGTTTCTTTTTTGTAGAATTTCCAGCTGTGGGATTTTAAATGGTATTTTATGTTTTGATGAGTAAAAATATTATTGTTTGCCACAAATTTATGTTATTTCGTTTTTTTTCTTGCTACTAGTTGTGATGGGTAAGAAAAAGAAATCGGTTCGTCTGTCATGTGAGATAAAGAGGTGAAGTTAATAATTTGTGAACGGTTAAAAAAGGATTAAAAAATATTGAACTAAATAAAGTGATGATTTACGGACTTGAGTTGGGATCCCATAAAGCAAATAATTGATGCTTCAGAGGAATGCACAGTCGAGAGATTGGAGGTAAGAATTTATGAAACGTCAGTCCTACTTTTTTATGTCAATTTCAATTACATCAAAATATCAATTATCAATTAATTTGTAGGTAGTGACAACTGTCAAAAAGTTCAAGTTTAGTGGCATTAACCCTAAACTCGAAGAAAAGTTGGACCGTGGTGGATTCATGGCCACAGGTGATAATAAATTGGCAAAAGCAACATAGTGCATGCTAACAGAGTCCAGCATGTAGATGCTAAGAAAATTATTGACTCAAATGAGGGGTCCAAATCGAACCTAAATGAAGTTGAATCTACTAGTCGTTACAAACGTCCTAGGGAGAAAAATAAAAAATATGGTGCAATTTTCATTAGAAGTCAGATTTCACAAATAGTTTATTCATGCACCAATGAGTCTAGCACATCAAATGCAACTTCTATTCAATAAGTTATGATAATTCTGGAAGAAACTCCAAAATTTTATGAAAACATGTCATTTTACTTATTTTCAATGAAGTTGTTCAAATACCCGAATAGAAGAGAGTTCATTATGTTGATGACACCCCGTCGTAGGGTTAATTATTTACGTTACTTTCATAATAATCGGGATATTTGAATCTTATTTTATTTGTGGGACGTCTTTATGTTTGAATGATATGTACCAGCAAAACAATTTTTCAATACTTTTGGAATTTTCATCATCATTATTTTTGTTTAATGAACTACTTACAAATTCTTATTTATATGTGTTAGTAACATTAACAATGAATAATATGGATAGAGAAAGACACAAAAAAAAGTTTATTGTGATGACACTTTATGCAATGATGTCCATGTGGAATCTCAATTTAGTGCAAATTATTTTTTCAGTCCTACATATATGCTTTCCCACATGGATGATGTCCTAGGCAACTGTGAGTTTAATTTTTTTTTTTTACTTTTTTATTTATTTATTTTTTTTGCTTGGAGGTGTATGATAAATTATATGACCATAGAAGTTTTATGGATGGCATATATGTTGATATGGCTTTTGACATATATGAAATTGTCATCAAGGCAACCAAGATTCTCACTTTTTCAGCCATACAACTGTTAGAGTTCTTTTGAATGGTCTTTGATGTGACACATACGAGCTCGGTATTATATGATTTAAAGGTAGCCAAGATCCTCTTTCTTTAAGATCTTTTGTCTTCTCGCAGAGACAGATTAATTGTCGGTTTTTCCTTTCCTCTGAAACATCACAGTTTTATAAAATTTGAATTGTGTCTTTCTCTTATTCTTATTAGTTAATGTTACATCTAATTGTTTGTGATCTGTGATTTTAAACCTTCAAAAAATATAAGTTTGAGGTTTTCTAGTGCCTGTAGAGTTTTATACTACTACTATGGACTGCAGTATTCCCTACTTACTTCACAAAAGAAGCATAGCTATGGGAAAAAATTTTACAGGTGTCCAAGGAATATATCAAAGGAAGATTGTGACTTTTTCAGGTGAGCGGATCAGTTCAACGATTCCACCTCAGATACTGATCAGGCGTCGAGAGTTTCTTTGAAAAATAGATTATCTTATGAAATTGATCATCTGCATTTTAAATTCAATACCATGATAATGTTAATTATTATTTTAATAGTTTTATTTTTTATTTTTGCTTCTTTTGTTATTGTTTAGTGAGATCAATTTTTAGTTGTAATCATTAAACTTATGAGTTTTTGGGGATGTTGAATCAAATTTTTATTTTCATGTATGAGTTATTCAACATAGACTGATTTTGTTATAAACAGCAGAGCAATACAAGGGCAGACAAGTTTTTTATCATAAACAGTTGCAGCACAACTTACTACACAAAACAAACAAACATAGTTTCCTCGTAACAGCTTATAGCAGCATTTAACTGGCACAATTGTTGAGCAAAATCTTTTTAATAAGTTGTAATTGCCTCAAACATGCCCTAATTCTTAGTTCTTTTGCATCCCAACAAAAGTGGGCTCAATGCCTACTAACTATTTGGGGTCTTTGTCAAGTTGATGCCCCGTTGAACATTGAATTCAACCTCTAAAGTCCATGTCTAATAATTGAATCTCGATAAAAAATAAATACAATATGCCCCTTACATCAAATACCCACGGTTTAAAAAATTGGATAGAACTGGCCGGTTCGACCGTGAACCGGCTGCTGGTTCGGTTTTGAGCAAGCTAAAAACTATCCTTAAATTGGATTGCTATAATCGGCCTAAACCGATTGTACAACCTTAAAATAGGCAAACCAGTTGTGGTTCAAATGAACCGTTTTATATTTATTTTATATTTTTTGGGCAATCCATGAATATTTATATTATAAATCCCTGTTTCCAAGGATTTGAAATTTGATGGCTGAAAAGCTTCACAGCTAAGCCTTCCTTTTATATAGATATTCAAAATGTCTAAAGACAACTGTCGATGTGGGACTTAAGGTAACTAGGAGAACTTTCATTTGAATGCATTGGATTCTATGCAGCATTTTTAAGAATATTTACATGCATAACACTCAAATCTTATTTATTTACATATCTAACACCTAAACTTGTATTTTTTATAAACATGCCACTCAAATAATTTTTAAAAATAAAAAAGTTAAGCATTTGTTTATTACATACAAAATTTAATGTAAGAAGATATAAATAAATATTATTATTTAATTATTTAATTATTTTAAGCCAAACACAAAAGAGCAAATATTTATTTGGGTTCGACTCATTTATAAATCGGCCCAAAGATATTTGTATTATTAATTTATTATATTATTATTGCATTATTTTGGATCATATTTAATTAATTTTTATGTTTATTATGTCATTCGTTTCAACCCCGGTTGAACTCATGAACCTGAAACATTTCCTTCTTCCAGTTTGATATCCAGTCTGATTTCACAACCTTGCAAAAACTCACGAGTCGATCTAACAAATATTAAGAATATAAACAATAAAACAAGCAATCATAAGTAAAATAAAATGAATGAATCAAAAAGCTCAACAAGAAGAAATTACACATGTTTTAACAACGTAAGTATTAACATTTTTGAATGAATAATGCTACACAACTCAAATCTGCAATTAAAATAGGACCTCATCAACTATCGTTATTTGCTACTGTAAAAACTATTTAATGATTGGTGTTTAATGATCACTACCAAAAAGATAAGATTTTTGCAGTGGATAAAAAGTGTCATAGTCAAATAAGAGATGTATTACTCAAAGATGCCTTCCATTCATATAAACATATTAATTTGATATGAAGTAATTAATATAGAATATTTTACTATATATAAAGTTAGGAAAATTTGTATCACCCAAACATTTATATTTACATTATGATATGTTGGTGTCATAAATCTATGAATAAAAAGGTGTATTAAACTTTTGAGAAGTTAATAATAGTGTTTTTTTATGGGCTGCAAACAATTTGAGTGTTATATTCATTAATATTAAAATTTAAGATTTAGATATGTATATTCATAAGAATTATGTGGAATATTACACAAACACAGTCTTTTACCAGATTTTAAGACTCTTCATTAGATTAAGACATTTTGCTCAAATCTAACTTTTTTATCCATATACGAAGAATCCCAGAGAATAATTTATTCAACCCACTTTTTTAAAAGAATTATTGTTTAGATGTACTCTAATTTTATATAGAAAACCATATCAGAGGAAGCCAAAGCATTGGAAATAAATGTGGAATTGGTAGCATCCCATTGTATGATTATCGATATTAATTTCACAAACAAAAGCTATTTCTACTGACCTCCTTCACATCCTCAATAGTGTGTGCTCTTAGCGGCACTTTAGCATACGTAGTTAGATTCAGCTTCAACAAGTCGCCAACACGAACAAACCCATCACTTCTCATTTCCAAGTTCACCTCAGCAGCCATATGACGAAGAATCCTAGTCCTGAAAATTTAATCAAAATGGCCCAAAAATCTATATAAATCCCGCTAACTGGAACTGAAAAGTTTTGTCCAAGATCCAACGGAAGACAATTTTGATATTAGATATAAGAGATTGGTATGGAGAAGTACATTAGTCGACCAAGGGCATCAATCCGATGGTCCTCACCGCCGACAGAATCTCCCTTACTGAAATCCCTCCCCCGCCCTCTCCCGCTTCTGAGAGAAAAAGTATCATGAACCCTGATTAGGACATGAATGAAAACATAGTGATTGGAACTAGTCGGAGATTACCTTTTGCTGGAGGTGGCTGAAGAGGAGAAGGGCTTCGAGTGATGGGAATCAGCTGGGTTCCCCTTGTCCATGCAAAGCAGAAGGATGGGATGTGGAGCACTTACTGGACAGAAGAATTTGAAGAAAGAAGATGAAGGCGGAACTCGATGAAGCGAGGATAGTCGAAAGAGGCGGAGGGCAGAACCAATCGAAGCTCGCATCTAGGGGCTCTCTGGTAACGGATTTAGAGCATGACTCTATCGCGAGGTTTCCGGCGCGAAGGAGATGCCTTCAGGCGAAAGTGGAAGGGGGAGCGAAGGAGAGGAGATAGCTCTTTCGTTTTAATTTATTTTTATTAAAGTTAATTTTATTAATTTGATTTATTAATATTTAATGTATTATCAAATTAATTGAAGTTAGATAATCTACATGTAATGCAAAATTCACCATTGTAGGATGATTGTTTAGAGTATTTTGCTTAATAAAACTTTATTTAAATAAATTATTATTATCTTGTACTAATTAATAATTAATTATTTCAAAAAAAATTAAATTGATATTTAACTACTTTTAATAGAATACTTGGGGTCGGCTTTATGAATCTTTTTTCTCCATTAAGTCCTATTCAGTGTCATATTTTTATTTAATTCTAATTAATTAAGATCATCCTTGTACAATATGCCTAAATTTTTCTAGGTCTGTCTCTACCTTTTTTAATATAGGTCGAATCTAAAACATTTACTCTCCTAACCGGATCATTAGATGGTTGACGTTTAGTGTGGTTAAGCCATCCAAAATGATTCTCTCTAATTTTGTCAGCCACAGGAGCTACACCAACCCTATCATGAATATATTCATTTCGCATTTTGTCTCTAAGTGTAAAGCCACTCATCCACCCAAGCAATCTCATCTCAGCAACACTTACACTTATTTTTATGCTTCTCTTTTAAAGGTCAGCATTCTGCGCCATAGAGCCTTATAGGTCTGACCGTCATCTTATAAAATTTTCTTTTCGTCTAAGGGTACGTTTAGGTCACTTATCTTACGCGGTGCAGCCTCAAGTCGCACATTTTTCGTTCGGATGATATGTTTTGGGGGCGTTTTGGATAATTTCGGCAGAATGCAGGCCGCAAGTATAACCCCTCGGCCCTCATTTTCTATTATATGTCGCTACGTTTTTTTACTAACTTATCACGAGCCCTCTTTAACAACTAAGCTTCTCCCTCTCTTCTCTCGTGACCACACCGAGCTTTTCCCTTCCCTTTCTCGCGACCGAGATTTACTCTCCCCTTTCTCATTTCAAGCTTGTCTCTCCCCGGTCGCCTCCTCATGTCCAGTTTGTGATCCATGTCTCGTATTTGCTTGGATCATTTCCTCTCCTTCGGCCTGTGGTATTCTCTTCCAACTTGTGTCTGACATTATGTTTTTGTGATTAATTTTTCTCTTGTTGGCTTTCGATTGATTGTTCTCTTGCTGATTTTCGATTAATTTTTGATTAGATGTTCTCTTTGAGGTTTTTCTTTGGTGTTGGATTTTCTTTATCTAGGTGATGCCCTTCACCGTGGATTTGGTGGCGGTTGTTTGATGGGCTG